>NW_012118932.1:5735811-5800923 GCF_000951035.1 Colobus angolensis palliatus
CCAACATGGCACAAGTATACATATGTAACAAACCTGCACGTTATGCACATGTACCCTAGAACTTAAAGTATAATAAAAAAAAAAAAGAAAAATTATAAATTGATGAAGATAGAATCAATCCCTAAGTAAGACAGTTAGCCATATTCAATCTACAAAATGCTGTCTTTACCCAGCCAACTATCTTGTAAATGCATGACATTTATCATGGGGCAAAGACAGAAGGGTGTGGAAGTGCAGGTTTGGGGTCAAGCTAGGACAAATCCTGCCTGCATTCTTTCTAGGAAAATGATTGGCAGTGCTTGCTTTGTTGATGCTGGGTTAACTGCTAGTGTAAATCTACACCCACGTGTACATTTGTGCCTTCCCTCATGCATATATATATGTATATATATATATATATCTTAGCATAATGTCATTATGCCTACCACACACAAACACACATACACACACACCAAAGGGCATGCATTGTGTCAAATACGTACTTTAAAAAATTCTCTGAACTCACAGATTTAAACTAATATTTTATGAAGATAAACTACCACACACACTTTTTAATCAATTGCTTTTAAAACCATTTAGGTGTGCAAAATATAAAGATTAATACAAGTTTATCTGGATACCTACTACTAGCTTTTTTAAAATCAATTAAAAATATCGATATAGTTTAACCTCCTTGTTGTGATATCCCTCATGGAATCTTGCTTTCCTTCATTACCAGATATAATAACTCCCTGGAATTTTGTATATCTCATATATATGCAATTTAATAAAAAATTTTAATTCGTAACATTGTTTTGCATATTTTAAAATATTTTGTAAGTTAGAGCATTATCATAAATATGTTTTATGTACTTTAATCCCCAACATTATGGTTGCGAGGTTTGTCTATGGTAATATATTTATTTGTTTTATTTCTTTCATTTTTGTAAAATATTCCACTGTATGAATGTATACAAACATATTTATTCATTTTCCTTTTTGTGTATAATTATTGTTTCTATTTTAAGGCCATTACCAATAGTGCTGCTAAGATCTATCTTATAGATGTTGAAGATGCCTTCTTTAACAGTCCTCTAAAAATTACACTTCTCACCTTGGAACTCTCTATTTTCATATCCCACTTTCTGAAATATGTATTACTGCTGTTTATTTATTTTTGATCTTCTTTGCCAGAAGAATGCATGTTCCGTGAGTGAAAAGATTTTGACTGATGCTTCATGCACTCTTAGAACCTAGAATGAATGGTCTGTAACACATAGTAAGCACTCATACAAAGTGAGTGAATGAATGACTAGGTGCATGAATGTCTCTGTCAATATGTACAAAAGTTTCTGTAGGTCACTGGCTAAAATGCTGTTATCCACATTTTACTTTTTTGAGACGGAATCTCACTCTGTCACCAGGCTGGAGTACAGTGGCGCGATCTCGGCTCACTGCAACCTCTGACTCCCTGATTCAAGCGATTCTCCTGCCTCAGCCTCCCAAGTAGCTGGGACTACAGGCACATGGCACCACGCCTGGCTAATTTTTTTGTATTTTTAGGAGAGATGGGGTTTCACCATATTAGCCAGGATGGTGATCTCCTGACCTCGTGATCCACCTGCCTTGGCCTCCCAAAGTGCTGGAATTACAGGCGTGGGTCACTGCGACTGGCCCCACATATTTTTTAACTTAAAAAATCATTTAAGATTTCAGAAAAATTACAAAGTAATAAAAGTGAATTCCTTTATACTTTTTATCCAGCTTCTCCTAATGGTATCATTTTACATGACAACATAATGATCAACGTCAGAAAATTAACACTTGTGAATATTATTTACAGAGAGCTATAGCTTTTATTAAAATGTTATCAGTTTTTCAACTAATGTGCTTTCTTCTGACCCTCTCCCCACATATTTTAATGAAGAATGTCAAATAAAAATAAATAATTTTACATATACTTTGAGTGGGGATTAGAAGTAAAAATATCAAAGAAGGATTTAAATTCTACTCATTTCTTTTATAGAAAAATTATAAGCCTCTAAGTTGTTAAAATGTCTTTTCTTTCTCTACTTTGTGTGTGTAGGAGTAGAAGCAGTTGATTGTTTGAAAAAAGGATCTTGTTACTATGAGCATCTGTCAGAAATGTGTTGTTTGGTTCACTAGACATCATTAGGTCTAACCAACCTTACCATAGCATCTTGCACAGAATTGATAAAGACACCTGTTCTTTTGTTCATGAAGAAAAGACTAATTATATGTAATTGAGTACAAAACACGAATGGATTTGTCGGCAGTAACAGATAAGAATCTCTGCAAATGTAATGATAAAAATTACAAAACTGTGTTGGAACGCTGGAACAAAAAAGGCAATGGCAGTTTGGAGGGTCTTAATAGGAATATTTTACATAAAATTAAAAAGCTAATTATTTTGTTTCCTGAGTTACCATAACACAAGACACATTTGGAGAGGTCAAAAATGCTAGGGAGAAAACAATGAAGATATTATAACCAAAGGTATTGTTCTCTTTACCTCTGAACAATAAAATATTGAGAGCCATTTGACTATGGAATGGGCTGCCTGACAAGCTAGTGCAATGGTGAGACTGGAGATATTCAAGCGGATGCTGTCCTGGCACTTGAGGCAAAGGGAGAGGTTTACAAGGAAACCCCCTTGGTGTGGGAGGAGGAAGCAGAGTGGTGGCAGGAGGGCATGATTTCAGAACTCAGTGACTTTTAAGGTCTCCTTTAGTCCTGATATTCTTTGAAAACTTATTTTGAATAGGTAAGATAAGTGTATGGTACCAAATTGTAAAGGCACAACATCGTGTGTAGTTGAGAAATAGCAAAACAGTCCCTGACAGCCAGAAGGTGGCTTGGCACTCCCAAGAAGACTTGGTCTCCTTCTGTTGAATATAGACAATTTCACAACATTTGAAATTAGACAAAGCCACTGAGACATGAAGGGTCAAGATTAAAGCAAGACCCTGTAATCATGTCTGAACACGACAAAACCAAAAATGTTTCCTAAACTACAAAATGAGTAAATATGTCTCTGTCCTGGATTATGTGAGTGGCTGCTGCTTGTTTACCAAACACAGCTTTAACCTTGCTCTGTTCTTGCCTTCTAGAAAAGAATTACAAAGATAGTAGCCATAGAGTTACACCCACATCCTTAGAGAATCCAATCTGGGGCAGATTCTCATTTCTTTGAGCCCTCCTTAAAACCACTTGCTACACATCCAAATCCTGTAGATCTTTTCTTAAATCCTCTTCCCAAGATACCCCAGTTCTACTCTGGTGTGTATTTTTCCTCCTTGCTGAGCATTATTAAAACAAACTTTGTTCAACCATAGGTGTGTTTATGATATTCACTGGAAGTCATTGATGCAGTCTAAAGCAATTTTCATTCGCACCCCTCCATTGCCACCTAGGCACATTCTTGGTATTTTCCTGATATAGTCTATGCACTTATCAGCATGTACAATATCTATCCATCCAGCTATCTGTCTGTATCTATCTACTATATTGATCTATCGATCAGCACCTTCTTTTAACTTAAAATGTATATCTGCAAGATTTTTTCATATTAATACGTATTTAAATGGATAATTAATACTTAATTTCCTATTAGGCATTTTGCTAATACAAACAATCCCATAAAGAAAATCCTCCTATATAAATCATTTTTAATATATACAAATGTATTTATAGGATGGTTACTTAGAAGTAGAATTGCTGGGTCAAGGGTACGTGCTTTCTTCATTTTGAAAGGTATCACCTAATTGCTTTCCATTGTACAAATTTACTCTAAAATTGTCTATTTCCTTATCATCTAGTCAACAAAATGTGTTATCAAACTTTTGGTTCTAGCTGGTCACAGTGGCTGACACCTGTAATCCCAGCACTTTGGGAGGCAGAGGTGGGTGGTCACCTGACATTGGGAGTTCTAGACCAGCCATGGCCAACACGGTGAAAATTTGTCTCTACTAAAAATACAAGAAAAATTAGCCGGGCATGGTGGTGCATGCCTGTAATTCCAGCTACTCGGAAGGCTGAGGCATGAGAATTGCTTGAACCAGATAGGCAGAGGTTGCAGAGAGCAGAGATCTTCCCACTGTATTCCAGCCTGGGTGACACAGCCAGACTCTGTCTTGAAAACCAAAAACAAACAAATAAACAAACAAACACAAAACTTGGTTCTTTGTTACTTTAAAATGTAAATTTTAATTTTTTTCAAATTATGAGTTAGGTTGAACACTTGTTTAAGGGTGATCGTACTTCCTTTACTATGAACTGTCTGTCTATGTCTCATTCTATGAAATGTCCCTTTTTATTTTTAGGAAATCTGTATTTAAACAATCAGGTTTTTATTGTGATTTGCCATTTTTCTTTTTGCTAATTCTGTTGCCTTTGTTTTTTTTTTTTGCCATGCTTTATTCTTTTTTGTTTTATTTTAAATGTGTTTTTCTGCCCTCAGCTTTTCTTTCCAATTTAAAAAATCTTTATTTATCCAAAATTATTAAAAAAGTCTCCTATGTTCTGTTTTTAGTAATGTATTCTTTTTTTTTCTTATATTTGCTATTCAGTTAATCTGGAAATTATTAAGATTCTCTCAGTCTAGACTTCTAATACTTTATGTTCTTATCAATTATGAATATAAATATACTTTCTTTAGATTTTATGAATGTGTTAAATTCGCTATGAGTTTAGCGTCAACAAACATTTCAAAATGTTCTGTGTCTGATTTTCAGAAAACCAATTGGAAATGTAAAAGTTTAGTCATGTAGTTATGTTTTCTATACAATACCAAACATATGATGTTTTGATACCGCCAGTCACAAGTATATAGACACAGCCAGAGTCAGCAGAAGCTTTTATTGCTAAACTATCAACAGAAGTATGATCCAAATGGTTAGTTGAGGAAAATTATGAAGGAAATCTTATATTTGTTATTACAAGGGCATGCAGGTACTACAAAAAATTAAACAGACGTTCTAAATTTGTTAGAAATTTGTTTTCATTGACTATGTTTTAATTTTAAAGATAGTGCCTCCAAATAATATTTGTGGAAAATTTGGGCAAACACTAATTATTTTCTTGAATGACTTATCCCCTTACATAAAATCATAAGGGGATAACTGCTGCAGACTTTTTAGCCTCGACTCTTCACTTTCTTCTTGATCTTATATACATTTTTGATCATAAGACTTCTACTCCCATGTATCTTCCTGGTCAATAAAGCAAAACACGAGTCATTTGAAATTATATTCTTTCCTATTTACTCTATGACTTTTTATGGGTATATTTCTAGGCAGAATACATAGTAGTTAAAAATCTTATTGGAGCTGCTTAACCAAATGTATTGTTAGAAAGAGCTGATGACTGAGGTTGTCTTTGATTTGTTTTTGGCTCTGTGTGATAACTGGTGCTTTGGCCTTGAGCAAGTCACATAAACTTTCTCTGACTTATACAAATTCAGATAGTACAAAATTAGAGGAGCCAAGAATTGCTAAGATTTTGATAATCTTTTATTTACTTCTGATATAGAAGTAAAGGTATGTTCAGAAAAACTGATTGACAACTTCTGTTTCCCTAAATAACCTTTGTTCTGAAAGATATGTTACCAGCAGGCAGGAAATCATCAGTTTGCAAATCCCTGTGTGATAGTCTCAAAGTGTGTTTACAGATCTAGAGAGTTGAACACATAAATGCTAGAACCAGAATTTGGGTCCCAGTAATCTGACTTGAGATTCTTTGCCTTTGAATTAGTTATTTAACCCCTCTCTGTGTTAAATTTCCTCATTTGTTAAATGACAATAATAATAATATTTAGATCATAGGGCTGTTGTGTAGATTAATGGTTTGATTCCTTAAAAGTGCTTTAAGCGGTACCTAGAACACAGTAATTCTTAATAAATGTCATCTGCTGTCATTGTCTTCATCAGTAGGGATGAGAGAGCCTTTATTTGCAAGGAGCTCATGCACAGTGACCATTTTAACAGAAATACAATTCTTAGCAGTGGCAGCTATTGTTATATGGAAGGATTTGAAGGTGCTTACACTGGTGGGTATTGAAGAGTAAGTCAGTGATTCATAAAATGTCTAGTCCCTAGACCAGCAGCATCTATGTATCTGGGAACTTGTTAGAAATACACATTTTCCAGCATCACTTCAGACATGCTGAATCAGAAACTGTGAGGCTGGGGCCCAGCAGTCTGTGTTTTGACAAGCCGTCCAGATTATTCTGATGCACTGCAGCAAGTACAACTGGCATCTTTCCCCTACCCCCAGGATTTGAAGTGCTCACATTTGCTAATGAAGGCAATCTCTGTTCTGGGACTGTGTAGCCTATTTCTATGGGGATCTGACTCCTAATATAATAGGGAGAGCAGAGGTCTGTAGGCACTGAAATTCAAACTTTCTACCATCTTTAACATGTGTGAAATCTGTTACATTTTGATTAATTACTTGAAGAGAGTCAAGGCTCAATTCTGGACAGATATATGATCAAATATAAGTTTGGAGAATTACAAAAAAAAAGAAAAAAAGATGAAAAATATGTAGTGAAATAGGTAAGCCTGTATCACAGATTTGTATGTCTTGGAGCTTTTACATATGCAAATTTCTTTGGCTTGTGAGGTCTTTGCCAATCTTATCCACAAGGCAAGCCACTCTCAGCCTTCAAAACCGTCCTCAACTCCTGTTTCTTTCGTCCATGTAAAGTCTTCTTTAGCCATCTTGTCTCAGCTGTCACCCCATACAAAACCCCACGCTCACTCACTTCACTCTACTGTATTTGAGGCTTATGCATGTTTACAGCTGCACAAGTCACATTATATACAGCAATTCCTTATCTGCTTTTGTGTTTTCCCTATTAGAGTATGACTTCCTTATTTGCCCTTCTGCCTAGCCAAGTGATGGAGATTTTCCAAAACCCAAAGAGCTGCAAATGTGTTTCATTTAGCTGGCACGCTTGGGAAGCAGGAATGATTGTATGTAAGCAACAGATGCATCTACTTTTTTTCCACATTTTCTTCCTACCTGCCTAGGCCCTGAAGCCTTTTCAGTTTGAGATACCTGTGGCTTTCACTCAATGTTTGTTAAATCAAAATAACAGAACACAACTTTAAAGGAACAGTACAACCCCCTTAAATATCACCAATTTTAAGACAAAGTAGCTTGGGCTGTGAGTCAGACAGCCTGGTTTCCAGTCCAGGTTCTTTCTCTAAATAGCTGAGTGAACTTATTTAAGTCCCATAAACTTCCTGTTCCTTGGTTTACTTCCCCCCATCATTTCTCCTCTGAGGAATGAATCCTTTGTTTTCTAGTCTGTAAAATGAGGTGTTTAGAAAAGATAATGTCCAATATCTCTGATAGATTTGAAATTTTTCAAGCCTTGACAATGATTTTTGTTTTCACCTTTGAAAAATGGGAAACTTTTTATTTTAAACACATTACAAAAGAAGGCAAAACTGTAAGAGCAAATAGTACAATCGTTTTTGCCTTGAATTGGAACACAGTAGTGAATTCACCACTACTTTCAATGTATATGTACACAGATTTCAAGCAATTCTCAATACCCCTGTTGCCACTCCCTAGTCCAAGCTACTATCCTGTTTGTATGGACTCTTGCAATAACTCTCTAACTGGTCTCTTTACTTCAAGCTTCCCCCCGCCAGCCTATTTTCTATACAGCAGCCAGAGTGACCCAGTTAAAAGATAAAATGAAATAAACTCACCTCTTTGCTCAATACCTTTCATCGCATATCATTTGGGGTTAAAGCCAAGACCTTTTTCCTGTGACCAATAGCATTTTATATAATCTCAACCATTGCCTCCTTCATCCCTCCTCAAATATTATCTCTCCTCTTTCTTTCCACTGGCCTTCTTGCTGTTCCTCAAACCCAGCAACCATGTTCTTGCCTGAAGGCACTGGAACCAGCTATTCCCCTCTTTCTGGAATGTCCTTCCAAATATCTAAATAGTTCAATCCCTCAGAGTCTTCATACCCCACTCAAAAGAGAAGCCTTTTCTCAAAAAGATCTTTTCTGGTTAATCTATATACATCTCAGTCCCTGTCCTCAATATTTCAGTCTCCTTTGGTTACTTGAATTTTGTTTTCATCTTTAGAACCCTTACCACTATCTAATATACCTACTTGTTTTATTATGTCTTCTTACTACTAAAATATTACTTACATATACCATACATTTTTTTCATTCTATCGTATACTTGCTTATGTTATTTCTTCCATTAATTATGCCATCCTCTAAAAGCCTTTTGTCTTTGAAACCTATTTCTGATTTAACTGTAGATTCCACTTTTTCTCTGAACAAACTGTACATCTCATGATTTTATGCTGCTTCATCTGTATGTATTTATTGTGTATATGACTGGCTGACTTCTTTTTGGTTATGAACTGCTTAAGGGCATTGACAATGCCTGCTTTATCTCTGTGTTGGCCTGTAATAAGTTCTTAATATTGAGTAAGGCCTTGATAATGGATATTTATAAGTTCATAGATAGTAGCAATAGTATAATCATTATACCATTGAAACTGAAAGACTTAATTAGAATGTAATCTTCATGAAGGCAATGAGCTTTGTCTGCATTTTGTGCTGTTATGTCTCCAGCACCTAAAAGAATACCTGGCACATATTAGGTATTCAGTATTTGTTAAATAAATGAATGAAAGTGAATTCACAGAACAACCCCATCAAAAATGAATATGACTTTGTGTGACAATGCCCAGCTTGAAAAATTAATGCTAATTGGATCATGCCTGCATCTTGTTTTGAGAATGACAGATAATTTAAGAGAATTCAAAGGATGAGTAAGGAAATTATTTTCTATTATGAAAATAGGAAGCAAATTGAGTGTGCTTAGTTTGGAAAAGTGAATTCTATAGCAATAGTAGTAAAAGACACTTTCACAGTGTTACATGTATTCTCAAAGTGTTACATGAATATATATATATGTATATGTATATTCATGTTGATAATTATGGAGACATCGTTTTCTTAAAATATGCAAATGGTATATTTGCCCATAAGAGAGAGAGTCATTGTTTTTATTATTCATCTAAGGGCAGCAGTATAAATTTAAACATATGTTGCAGGAAAAAGAAAATATACACTCAGGTGTTTTAAGAATAAGAAACTAAAAAGAGAGGGTTTCTTGAAGTAGTGGAAAAGGGTATTAAAGTTTTGATGAGTGAGAATTAGAGATTACTTTAAAATTCCTGAAATTCATTACTTTACTTTGAGGCTCTGAAGTGAGAGTTGATTTGCTCCAAGTAGAGTGAGTAGAATTCAGTTCTACTATATCTGTATCCTGTGCTCCATCTTCAACATAAGTTACTGATTGCAAGGTTGTATAGATTTGTCCATAATCTTCATGAATTGCAGCAGAGTTTCCTGTATGTCTCTGGTTTGATTAAGCACTGTTTTTAGCCACTGACTAAATAAGGTATAAATTATAAATGTATACTCATATGGATTAGCATTTTCCAGGGCATACTACCATGAAGGATAAAGAAGAACTACATATTTGGAATGAAGGATTTAGAAAATAAAATAATATGTGTTAAGTATTATTTCTTAATCTATGACTTGGGGACATATCAGATAATAATAACTGTTTGCTCAACACTTTCTAAATGTCTAGTACAGGTATGAAAAATTTCAAAAGTATACTCAGTTAAGTCTTGTAATAACCCTATAAAAGGTACTATAATCATTTCTATTTTGAAGATGAGTAAACTGAGGCACAGGAAGGTTAAATAATTAGTCCATGGCCATACAGATATTAAACAATAGATCCAGGATTTGAATTCAGCAAGGTTAGTTCCAGTGTTAATACCTTCACCCAGTTTACACTGTATCTCAAATTTATTTTTCCTGGTTAATATTTCCCAGTGCATAATAATCTCTTAAATCACACCTCTGCATTCTTCTGACAACACTTTTAAAAGGCATTAAGAAGGCTACGTGGTTTAGTTCTAAAACATTACGGTAGTTTACTTTAGACAGGCTAAACAGTGAACTTGCAAGGATTTTTCAATGTGTTTGATGTATTTAAAATATAAATTATAACTTTTTTTAGTGATAGTAAACCATTGTACAATAATTTTAAAGATTTTAAATAACCCGGTTGCCTATTTCATATATCTGATTTGAGAAGTTTGAGGTGTGTAGGATGTATGTGTCTTTATGTGGATGTATATTTTCATGTATTATTCAGCAGCCTAGATAGAGTGGTACTGAACAGGCATCCAGCCAAGATCTAGTGAGGTCGCACTTGGTACATCTGCTTCCCTTGACATTGAGACCGAATGTGGAACACATACCTATGTCCAACTATGTCTGTACAGCATTATTAAGCCCACTCCACAGTGTTACAATTGAATTTTTGCAAATATCCTAAAGAGAACTCCTTGCTCCTTGCTACTGAGGTATGAGCAGAAAACATCGCTTTTATTGTTTCTATAGTATGCACCAGGGATTGTTTCCCATACCTGGGGAAGCAGGATAGTGTTATAAATAGTCCATTTGATTTTAGGGACAGACACTCATGGATATTCTTATGGGTATGTCCACTTGCCAGCTGGATAAACTTGGGCCATTAGTTTAACACTTTGAAACCAGAGTTCCTCATCCACAAAATGGGAATAATATGTAGGAGATTTAAGTTAATAATATCAAAATGTACCCTTATGGAAGGAAGTGGCCTGGAAAGTCTTAACAGGAGACATCAATGCTGACTGAAGACTGATCGAGAGCAATTGCAGGAAAAATGAAGGACTTGAGCTTTGACAAACTGGATGAGAAGCCATTTTTGAACCACATCTGTAGTTTCAGCACTCTTTTAGGCCCTGGACCAACCCTCGTGTCTTTGGGAGAATTGATCGACGTCTAATTTAGAGAAGATTAACGTCCAGGGCACTTGGAGTTTCCCTCTGAAGGGGTTGGAATGTACAGTTGCATATGGTCTCTTTCCAGTCTTTGACACTACTGATGATCTGGGCAGAAAAGTCCTACCGAGACGTGAAGGAAGACAGCAGCCGTGCCTCATAGATCCCCGTTCTCAACAATGGCTCCAAAATCTTGGTTTTTTGAATCAGTACGTCTGGAGGAGGACCCACACTTTGAGAACCAAGCACACAGCACTTCTCAAACTTTAAATGCATTGTAATTGTGTTAAAATGCAAATTTTGATTCAATAATTCTTGCATACAGCCTGAGATTCTGCCTTTCCAACAAGCTCCAGACGATGGTGATGCCGTTCACACTTTGAGCAGCAAGGTTTGGTTCATTGATTGGTAAGGTTTGGGAAGAATCAGTATAGCATGTGAGCTTGCTAGAACTATCCCAGGTTACTGAACTTGCTTTCAAGTTGTTAAACTGAAATTATTTTCAATGATGAAGCATACTGGAACAATCTGAAGAGTTAAAAATTACTTGTCTTCAATTCCAGGCATTTTTATTTAATTATTATGACAGTAGTCTGGACATCAGCATTTTCAAGCTTTTCAGAAGGTTTTAATATGCAGCAAAGTCTGTGAACCATTCAGTTAAATTACCTCTGGAGAGTTGGTTTTTTTCTTCAATTTTTAAAGTTTGCATTCCAAATTTGAGTCAAAGTTATACAATAAGATATTGACTTTAAAGTACAGTGCAAATCATTGCTGTTCTTTTATGGAATGTTTCATGCTATTTTATTATAAAAGGAGGCCCTCAAGTGGGAGATGACAAATCAATGACTCAAGTACCCCCTCCTGTGTTCGCTGCAGACATCACTAAATTCTCACAACATTCATTGTTGCCTGGCTTCAATTGTCTCCTTAAGACATTGTTTCAGGCAGTTACAACCAAATGATTGAGTTTTCACATATGCCTGCCATATGCATGCTTTATTTTCATTAATAGCAACATATTGAAGGCCAAATGCGTCCTAGTTACTGGGTTACAAAAATGAATCTGATACAATTCCTGCCTTCTAGCTGTTCCCAGAGCATAAAAGGTTTTCCATCTTAATGTAAAATAAAAAGTGTCACTGGTACTACCAAGTGATTAGAAGAATCACCAGATTTCAGAGATCTAACAGATCCTCAAAAGCCATAGTAATCAACAAGTTTGGTTTTAACCCAATTCTTGAAGAATGGGAACAAAATAAATAAATTAAGATTAGGACAGTTGTATTTCAGGTAAGGAGGCACATAATCAGGAAGTGGAGAAAGCTCCTACCATGTTAGGGAGAAATTAACCCACTAGCTTGCATGAAGCAAAGAGATTATTTGGAAGTATCATGGTGCCATATTTTAGAGTGTCTTAACTGACACTTAGGAGAGTGTAGGCTTTATATTGTAGGAAATGGGGAACCAATGAAAGTTATTGAGCAGTGACTGAAATGCAATACTTTAGAAAAATGTTTTGACTGGAGATTATAGTCGACATGGGTTGAATGAGAGATTTTGAAGTAGAGAACAGTAAGCACAAAATCATCATTTTATTTTTCAAGTCCTTTTTAATCCCTTAATTTCCAAAAAAAAAAAAAAATCTTTCCACATTATGTTTATTTCTATAGATCCACTTAATATATTTGGAATTAGGCAGTCATATTTTCTTATTTAGGTGTTAATGATAACAAGTACAAAGCTTTGTTTGAGCATATCTAAATCAACTCAAATAAGTGTGCTTCTATTGCCTGTGTGTAATTTTATCTAAGAAATACTAAAGATTTTGTACCTTTTGAGTAGGATGGTTCTACTTGGCTAAAAATTTACTTGTCAGGTTTTCACATTTTCTTATTATAGTCTGTTTTTCGCACTTTCTTCACAACTACTTGAATTGTTATCATTAGAATTTTATTTTATATCTTAAGAGCAGCAATATTTTATAGCTTTATAGCCCCCAGAATCTAGGTTCACAGCTTAACTTTTTCACTAGCTGACTTTATAACCTTGGGAAAACAGTATCTCTGAGTCCCAGTTTCCTCGTCTGTAAAGACGGATACATAGTACACATGTGGTTGCTTTTATCTATTTTAGACTTTAACTACCATGATGGCAGGTACCATCTCTGTCTTTTCTACCACTGTATTACAAGTGCCTGGCACAATGTCTGGAATATATGTGATGAATTAATGAATAAACCTAATAGGCCATAGTATTGATTTTGGCAACATAGTGTTTGATGAAAGGTTTATAGAGGATGCAAATCTAAAAGCTTCAAAACATGCAAAGATTTCTCGGAAGATGTTTCTGCCCATTGATCTTATGGACCATTACCTGTGCTGTTCACTGAATTCTTCAGACGGGCTCTGAGACAAGTCTGTGTAAGACAAAGGGCTCCAGAGAATGAGTAATGACAGGCATTTGCTTTCATTATCGATAGTGATGTGCCTCATTTTTCATCTTAATGAAAAAAGAATCACGTTGAATTGACTTGTTAATTATGCAAATTTTTGAACATTTTTGAACTATCGTAGGAAAGGTTATATGATATTATCAGGATTAAAAGCCAATGACAGGACTTCTACCAGAGCTAAGGCAAACATTTCTACTACCTTTTATCAAAGACAGAGATCACAATGCTGCTCATTTTTATTATGCTGAAAACCCACAGCGTATGCTGTCAGCCAGTGCTTCGAAGAAAAATTTTAGTCTCTGAAGTCCCAAACCACTAGTCAGCTCGGTAAGTCAATAAATTCAGTGGGAAACTAAATCAGTCAGTTGGACTATTTGGCCAATTGTTTATAAAATAAGGCAGCGTACTTAGTGAACCAATATAGCTTGAAGTATGTTGATGTTTACATTCTTAACAGTGTTTTATTTTAACTACGTAGTTGTTTTGCTTACAGGAGCTTCAGTAATAGAGGATGAAATACGTGCTTTTTTTTCTCCCGTAACATTTTAAGAAATTTAAGTTGAAATATGGAATAATGATCACCCAGCCATGTTCCTCCTACTATGAAAACTCCAGATGTGGAAATATGAAAACAACAATGGGAACAAAACCACTGGCAACACTGATAGTGATGCATTGTATCCTTTATGGTGTAAAAAGTGGTTTGTTTTTATTATCTCATTGATCTTCATAACAATCCAGTGAAACATTCAGAGCCAAGAAATGCTCAAAGTGGTTAACTCATTTATGCCTGGTGTTCCATTACTGGAACACTAAGCATGTGGGAGTTATTTATATCCTACCGCTCAAAGTCATTGCCAAGGTCTAATTGCAGAAATTGAAAAAATTGCCACCTCATTAAATTACTTGGAGTCACCAAGACCACAAAACTGTTACATTTTAGAACTAGGGCTCATGACCCAAAGCTATGTCCTCTACATAGCTATGTTCAGTCTTCATCTGAGTCTTATTTCCTTGACTTAAAAGCTAAAAGAATAGGGCAAGTTACATCTTTCCTTTAATTTCTGTAAGAGATGCTGTTTTAGAGAGTTAAATTCAGTAACAACAATTGTTTAGGCTTTATTTTGAAATGCAATCTGGATGCAAAACAAAAACAAATACATATTTTATACTCTAAGAATCCCTAGTTTTCAGGGAAACTCAGACAAACATATAAATATGAATAAGCACTGTGATAAGTGCTGTGTATTGAATGCTATGGAATTAGGGTAAGGGAATGAATAATTAATTTGCCTGGGTAAACATTCCATTGTACCATAATTTAACCACTTTTGTATTGGAAGATTTAAGAGCTCACTACTTTGCTGGATATTCAATAATAGCATTTTCCTATTGAGAATGGGGAGGGCAAATAATTGACTTAAGTAAATTATAAATAACAGAAGTAAATATTGATTTCATAACTAAGGAAAAACCAATTGAGTGGCCTGCAGATATTATAAATATAATTACAGATGTTATTGTGAGAGACCGTAGGATTTATTGTAGGAGAAAATGACACTAACTTAACTTATAATTTAAGATTTTGTAGGATATGATCTTATTCACACTCTAGTAAAATATCTTGATTGAGAACATTTTGAGATGTTGGAAATGATACTGAATTTTCAATGAAATCTAACATTGAAAATGCACACATTATAAACCCAAATATCTCCATTCTCTCTCAGAATGTTTCCCTTGGGTTTTTAATGGGTCACAGGATGAATCTTTTTTATTGGCCATTTGACAAAATAGACCTAGAATTTTAAATACGACTGTACCCTTTTATACCTTTCTTCGTTACAAGCAATAACGAGTCTGTCCTTAGAAGTTGCTTGGAAAGATACTGGATTTACGAGTTCCAAAGACAGTTTGTATTGAGCCTTTTTTCTCCTTCCTTCCCTCCTTTCTTCCTCCCTCTCTCCCTCTCTCCCTCTTTCTTTCCCTCCCTCTCTCCCTCTTCCTCTTCTTCTCTTTCTTTGCAACTTATTGGTTGTCACATTGTCTTCCTATGTGTTTTGGATTGTTACCTTTTTCTTACTGGAATAATATGGTGTGGATAACGTACAGGTAGAAATTAAGCTGAGTGAAACATAACACTTTTACAAAGTACATTTTTTGGTCCAATATCATTGGACAGGATGTTTATTTTTTATTTTATTTTGTTGAGACAGAGTCTTGCCCTGTTACCCAGGCAGGAGTGGAGTGGTGCAGTCATGGCTTACTGCAGCCTTGACTTCCCGGGTGCAGGCTACCCTCCGACCTCAGCCTTCCAAGTAGCTGGGACCACAGGCACACACACATATCTGACTACATTTTTTTATTTTTATTTTTGTTTTTACAGAGATGGAGTCTCCCTGTGTTTCTCAGGCTAGTCTCAAACTCCTGGGCTCAAGTGATCCGCCTGCCTTAGCCTCTCAAAGTGCTGAGATTACAGGCATGAGCCACCACGCCTTGCTGACAAGGTGTTTAATATCTCAATTGTAACAGATTCCCCAAACTCTTTCCTTCCTCTTAACTCCCTCCAACCTTGCATCACTCTACACACACGTACTCCTATCCTCACCAGGCCCATGCATCCCATGATTCTGCCATTTCAGACTTTGTACCGTGTAGGTTTTTTGGCTTTCCTTTAGTCTATGTGTAATACATATTATCTTCAATTTTTTCTTACATGCTTAATTATAAAAATATGTCCTAGAAAAGTTATGAATAAACATACGCAAGGAGAAACTACTCGTCATTCATTTATTTCTTCAGCAAATATTGAATAACAGCGTCTAAAACCAAGATATCATGCTAGGCATTAGGGTTCATAATAAAAGTTTCTGGTGCCTTCAAGTTGCCCTTAAAATAGTGGAAACCTCAGAAAGATTCACAAATAAGAGTCTTCTCATTAGAGACCACATCTGTTATGTTCATCACTCTTTTTTTTTTTTTTTTTTTTTAGCTTCAGCGTGATATTTGGCATACAGTAAGTGCTCAATAAATTTTTATGGTAAGAATAAATGACTTCTAAGTCAGGTTTTTACAAGTGCTGTATGTGAGCTCAACTTATTAAAGGCGAAGGTCCTACTCCAAAGGTTAGGCTGGTACTATTCATTTTCTCAATTATTTTTCACTTTGTACTCCTCAGAGAAGTTAGGACTTTTATATACTGTTAAATGACTACTTTAAGTACTTTGACTACTTCAAGTAGTCAAATACTGAGTTTATAATAAAATGGCATTTTGGATATCAAGATGCCTGGCAGCACGCCTGAAAAAAAAGTAGACATTCAATGAATATTAATCTCTTTAGTTTTTCTTTTCTCATTTGTTACTTTGTCTCATCTTCTCCTTCCACTTAAAGTTGAACCTGAGAATGACTTAGGTTTTGTAGATCCTAAAGCTTATAAATATAATTAAATGAAAATTAGATGCAAAATTGAGTATTTGCAATGAGAAAATAAACCACAAAAGTTTAAATTTTGAAAAGCTGGGAACTATCAAAGATGATAAAACTCAGGAAAATAATACAGTATTTTAATTAATTGCCTGATAGCAGCAAGTCTATACATTTCCTTCCCATTATTGTGGATGTATAATTTTTGAATGTCTTTCCATATGACAACACTTTTTTATTATACATTTCTTGTAGAGATAAATATAAAGATAATTCAATCTTTCATGTAGCATGATTAATCAAAGTGATCCTTAAATATTTTAAAACTTGGAAGTGTTTATTTTAGGTTCACAGCTCATCATTATCTGATGATTAGTGATGTTGAGTATCTTTTCATATACCTGTTGGCCATTTGTATGTTGTTCTGGAGAAATGTCATTCAAGCCTTGTGTCCATTTTTTAATTGGCTTATTTGTTTTATTTTGTTTTTTTTGTTTGTTTGTTTGTTTTTTTGCCATTGAGTCATAGGAGTTTCTTATGTACTCTGGATATTGAACCCCTACCAGATATACAATTTGCAAATATTTTCTCCCATTCCATAGGTTGCCTTTGCATTCTGTTGATTGTTTCCTTTGCTCTGCAGAAACTTTTTAGTTTGATGTAATCCCACTTGTCTATTTTTTTGCTTTCATTTGCCTGTGCTTTTAATGTCATATCCAAGAAATAAATCTTTGCCAAGGCCAATTTCAACTTTTTCCCTTATGTTTTTTTTTCTATGGGTTTTACAGTTTTAGGTCTCACATTTAATTATTTAATCAATTTTGAGCGAATTTTGTGTATGGTATAATATAAGGACCCCATTTCATTCCTTCATATGTGAATACCCAGTTTTCTCAACACCATTTGTTGAAGAGACAATACTTTCCCTTCATTACCTTTTCCAATACCTTTTTTCCGTGAGGTTTTATGATTGAGCTTGGTTTATTGAAGCCAAGAGTACCAGCTCCATTATTTCAGTTTTTAAAATACAAGAGTCAACTTTACAAAAAGATTTAGAACAAGATACTCCTTTTGGAAAGGACAAGTTTAAGAAGATCTTTGAATGTCAGATTAAATACTTGGACTCTATTTTGTATATAATTGTAGTATTTAGTCCACAAATGTTTACTGGGATTGCTAATATACACAGAATATATACTACCCTGCGTATTCTCTCTCTCGTTTTCTCTCTGTGTCTCTCTCTGTCTCCTCCTTTCCTCGTATTATACAAGTGTAGTTTCGATGTGAGTTTTGTTTTGGAGAGCTTACAATCTAGTTGTGGTTGGGAGAGGAAACAGATTTTTTAGAGGAATAAAACTATAAATTGTGATAAATATAGTCTGGATCCAGGAATAGGGCAGCTAAGAAGTGAAAGAAAGCACTTGGCATTTGGTGTGTCATTTCAAGTATGTCAGGGATTTCAGTGTGAAGATGTAGGGAGAGTGACATTCCAAGCAGAGGGAACTAAGTTAGCAAAAAGATGGAGTTTAGAAGGTAGGAGGAGGAAGAGCAAATTACTAGAAGCACTCAGTATTGAAGTGAAAGTGCCATGTAGCACAAATGTATGTTGTAGATTAACCTTGAATATCAGGCTGAGATGCTTTAAGTTTCTAATTTCATTTTTATCTTAAAAAGAACTTTCATTGTAACAAGGAAACCTACATTCCTGGAAAGAATGTGTTTTTGTCATAACCCATATAATAACATTTATTTAATAAAGCTATGTACTTGTAACTGGGCTAGACATTACAGCAACTACCCTCAAGAATCTTGCATTGTAGGGACAGAGACAGAGATATAAACAAAGAACTCTAAAACCATGTTCTAAATACCATTACAAAAATATACACAAGAAATAAGCCATCTGGAAAAGGGAAGTATTATTTCTGAAGGGCTTTGGGCAAGACTCATGGGGGAGTTCAACAGGTAGGCCTTAAATGATGAAAAGAGTTGGCCAAATTTAGAAGTGGGAAGATAAGCTTTCCAAAAAGAGATAGAGGACAAAAGAGGACAAACTCCAGCCTAGTTAAAGATTGAGGGGGAACTTAGGAAATGGCAAAAAGCTCTGTGAAGCCGGTTACAGCAGATGGAAAGGGTGACAGGTGATAAGCTGGAAATGTGGGTTGGAGCCAGGTTGTAAAGGACACTGGAGACAGGGAGGAATCACTGCAGGTTGTAAGCAGGAAAATGGCATAAGAGGATGCAAGGGACTTAAAGAGTGGGTGGAGTCAAGTAGCCCAGTTACTATGAGTTAGGACAGTGGCTTTGAGGAGTAGTGAAAGGAGTAGCAAAGGGCTCCGGTGAGCTAGAGCCAGAGTGTGCTACTCTGAAGATAATTAATGGATAAGAGTAAGTCATTTGCCGCCTTTTGGGATTTTTAGGAGGCAGATGAGGACGCTTCCAGAGAAACTGTGTTTAGCTTTTACCAATAAAGTCTCATTTCAAATCATTTACTGATTTTTAAAAATGGGCTTGGTAAGTCTCACAAAACAAACCAGCTAAAAGCCATTATCATCTTGTAGTTCATATAGAACTTTCAGACAGGTTTCTTGTTTTTGTCCCTGCCTAGCATTATCAGTTTGCTGTCATTCTTCATGTAGGAAAAATTTTATAGTTGCTTTTCCTTCTATGGTGAGCTACGTAAACCAGTGTTCTTAGCATTTATCCTGGGAAGTCTTTTCTCCTTCTCACAGTAATTGTCAGTGAACTTAATATTTTCCAGTATCTGCTTTTATTTAAAACGAAGTACCTTGCATCGAGTTCATATCTTGCATATTAATTCTGCTTTCATTAGCATCTCTATCAGTTAGGATTAGCGTTGGCTCTGCATTGCACAGAGTAAAATAACAAGGACGTATTTTCTCACGTAAAAGCCAGACCTGGTAATTGAATGTTGGACTTGTGCCACTGCTCCACAAAGCTCTCAGGGACCCAACTCCTTCCAGCTCACCTGCCAGCACCCGCTGGAGAGTAGTTCTTGTTTTTCTGGTTTCAGATGATCCAGCTACCATATTCCCATTCAAACAGTAATAGGTAAAGGTTGAGAAGGGGTGCAATGGACACCTATAAGTTGTCTGTAAGGAAGGATTCCTCAAGTCTGTAATGATGTGATGACTCATATCTCATTGACCAGTAGTGAGTCCATAGGACCTACATCCTACATCTGGTTGCAGGTTGCAGGATATGTAAGAAGATGTAGCTGAATAATCTATTTATTTGCAAGAAGGTAAGAACGGATATTAGAGGAAATTAAAAGAACAAAAAGGGGAGGCCGAGACAGGTGGATCACAAGATCAGGAGTTTGAGACCAGCCTGGCCAACACAGTGAAACCCCGTCTCTACTAAAAATACAAAAATTAGCTGGGTGTGGTGGTGGGTGCCTGTAATACCAGCTACTTGGGAGGCTGAGGCAGGAGAATCACTTGCACTCCAGCTGAGTGACAGAGCTAGACTCTGTCAAAAAAGAAAAAAAAAAAGAAAGAAAAAACAAAAAGATGAAATATGATGTTTCGAACAGGTAGCCCCATTAGAGAGCCTGAAAGCCTTTGTTTAGATGCATTTTCCCCTGGGTTAACTCTAAATCTTTTTGTACTTCTAAAAATTAAGGTAATCATTCTGTCCTAAATTCTTCATAGCATTTATGGTTGAGGATCAAATATAATTAAAGAACGTGTCAGCACTTTGAAAATTGTTACACAAATATAAAGTATTATATTTTAAAGCATTAAAACAACTGAATATAAACTAAAAAATATTATTGAGGCAATATGTCAGTTTTTCCAGTAGCCTTGTGGTAACTCTGTCTGACAAACAGAAGAATTCGGTGTCCATGACAAATAGCTCTTTGAGAGGACACGTCTCTGTGAATCACTTTCAGAAACATGACAGTGCATTTGGTGCTATCAACTCTGTGCAGTAAGGATTATCATGTGCATTTTACAGATAGGAAAACTAAGGCAGAGAAGTTAAATGAGTAGCTCAAAGCCATGTAACTTAGTGGAGGGTTTAGAAACTATGTGTCTGCAAATCTCATACTCATAATCTATGTTTTTGCTCTAGTTTTCACATGGCACACATCTTGTTGCCCATTTGGTAAAGTCTACATATCTAAGATTAGAACGACAGGCTCGCGGTTATTTATCCTTATTTTATTTACATGGTGTTCTTTCTCATTTTCCCCCAATATAAATCAAATCCTTCAATCTGCCAGTCCCTTTCTGCATACACACATTACTCTGCAAAACCACCTCACTTCCTGCCTCACTAAAATGTTTTCTGTTCTTCGTTTTCTCAACTTCTGCTTCTTCTTTAAGTGTCAACTCAGGTTCCATTTTCTGTGTAAGGCATTCCATGAATACTTCAGGCCACACAGAGCTTCCATTTTCCTGAACTTCTGTAATACAGAGAATATATATATAGAATGCATATATTACATTTAATTATAGAAGCAAATTATACACTGTATCATATTATTCCATATGTCTTAGCTTTTTCTCCCCAACTAGACTTTGTCTTGTATTTCTTTTTTGTCTTGTATTTCTTAAGTTGTTTCAGTAACACAAGGATACTGGTAAGAATATAGCAAGAAATAAAACCAGTTCAAATCTAAATTGAGCCAACAATTAATCTATGAGAAACTACTTATAGTTTCTTATCTAGTCTCAGTTTTCATGACAAATGTGGAAATGGGTTCAAAGAGGCAAAAAGACTGATCCGATGTCAACAGCTAAGAATGGAATCCTGTTCTACCAAACCTGTGGTCTAAGGCTTGATCCTCTACAACTGTCCATTGAACACTGACTAAAGCCAAATACTGTGAGTGTGTGTGTCTGCGAGTGTGTGTGTTTAGCTTACTATTGTAGGTTGAGAGAAGCCCAGAAAAATAGAGGCATCCCTGAATAACAGTAGCCCTCGGGTTAATTTATGTGTATCTTGTATTAAAAACTAAGAAGACGAGAACCGAGAGGAATTTTATCAATAGAAAAGGTGGATAAGAACTTCTAATTAAGCCAGGATACTGAAATGAACTGCAGAGATATTTTCTTATGCATACAACCATGAGATACTTAATTCATATCCATGTTGCCATCTACAGAACCTAAGTATATGATTGCTTTTCTTCCATATGCAATGTGAATTGTTTCAGGGTGGGGGCAATGTTTTCTGTTCATGCTCATTTTGTGATCTCAAAAGGAACTGAAGTTGTCCCAAGGACCGAAATACATTGTTGGAAGAAAAACAGAAGATTCTCTTAGGTATCTTTTTTTCTGATCTATGAATTCCTTCTCCAAGTGGACATATAGACTATCGAGTACTTTAAGTGATGAGCAACTCGAATATGTAAAGACTGCAAGCATGTTCCCATTTCATCTTAGGATGTTGAATTACTTTTGTCAAATTAATTCTTAACGGTTTTGGGTATATGTGTGTGTGTGTATATATGTGTGTGTGTGTATATATATGTGTGTGTGTATATATATATGTGTATATATATACACACATATATTTTTCCCACCTGGATATAAATATATAAAATATATCCTTTATAGCTTAAGCTATCTATCAATCATCTATACATCTGTTTATCTTTCTTTATTTACATGTAAAAAATTGAGATACCAAGAAAAAAGTTTTGTCTGAATGTTATCACCAATAGGTCAGTAATTTTTGCATTCTTCTTCTGTGTTCAATATAACGTTAGAACAACAAGGAAAAGACTAAAAACAAGAAGCTTTGGACTGTTGTAAAGATAATATTTTGTTATTTCTTATGACTACAGATACATGTTCTCCTGTTGAGAATTTTTCGGTTCGTATTATTTGTTTGTTAGAAAAAATTATCTTATATTACCCTGTTTGAGGGTAATTTTTAGGATCAGGAATCCTGAAATCTCAGATCCAGTTGGGCCTTTAGGGACCTTCTAATCCAACCCCTTTGTACAGAGTTTATGTAACTTACCTGAAGTTACGTAGGTAATTAATGCTGGCGCAGGGTCAAGAAGTCAATTTCCCCCATTTTTAGACCTCTCTTTATTTCTTTCTCTCTCCATTTTTCTACCAAGTTCAATTAATAGGTTTTAATTCTCAAAAGAATTATTAGAAGAAAAAAGATTATTTATTCAAAAGGTCACTGATCCTTTCCTCCTTTCTTTTTCTCCCCCCAGCTCTCTTCAATCTAATTCCCGTGGGCCTGCGTGTAGTGGCCATCCAAGGAGTGAAGGCTAGCCTCTATGTGGCCATGAATGGTGAAGGCTATCTCTACAGTTCAGTAAGTGCATTGTAGTGTGTATTTGTGTGTATGTGTGTGAACTACCACTGAGAGGTAATAGAGTAACCATCATGTTAGGCAGGAAAATTGGAAGTTGAAGTCATTTTATATTTTGTGATCCCGTTTTTCAGGATTATTTTGAGGTTTTGTAATTTAGAGTGTTAAGGACCATGTCTTGTTGAATGACTATATTGCAGTTACTCTCCATGCAATATAAATTCCTTGTGTCTAGCTTCAATTTCTGCAGAATATTCTCCTTTTGGAATTTTACCTTTCTGTTTAATTCAAAAAGCAAGACATTTTTCTTTTCTCTTGTTCTCTCTCCTTTAAGCATAGAGGACAGCTCAGGAAGGAAAATTCTTCAATTTGTCTGGAAATAGTCTCTGTCCTACCATGGAGAAAAAAACTTTCATAATGGATTGTGGCTTTGTTTGTATTTAGTAGGTCTATGTTTTATCTACTGTGTCAGAGTCTCAGAATAACTTTAACTTAAAGGCAATATGAATTTATGGCAAGAACTCTGGATTATGAGAAAGGATATTTGAGTTTTATTTGCATTTCATGTACTATCTTGATATCCCTTTGGGCAAATTATCTTCCTCTGCTGGCTTAATTTTGGACCTTTCAAATGAGCATGTTGGACACCATGTTGTATCATGTCTTCTTTCAAATCCCAAACTGGCAAAATTAGGTAGCATCAGTGGCTATGTTATCAGCACTGACATATTTTAAAGTTACGAACACAATTCTGATGCTTGTCTCACTCTCAGGATAATAATTTATGTGTTGAGACTGGGTGCGGTGGCTCACGCATGTAATCCCAGCACTTTGGGAGGCCGAGGCGGGCGGATCACGAGGTCAGGAGATCGAGACCATCCTGGCTAACACGGTGAAACCCCCTCTCTACTAAAAATACAAAAAAATTAGCCGGGCATGGTGGTGGACGCCTGTATTCCCAGCTACTCGGGAGGCTGAGGCAGGAGAATGACGTGAACCCGGGAGGCAGAACTTGCAGTGAGCCAAGATCACGCTACTGCACTCCAGCCTGGGCGACAGAGCAAGACTCCGTCTCAAAATAATAATAATAATAATTAATAATAATAACAACAACAATAATAATAATAATTTATGTGTTGAGAGAATGTGGCTGCACTGAATGGTGTATGTGTGTGTGTGTGTGTATTTCCGCTTTCCTGTAAGAGAGTTGCCTATTCGTAGTTCATGAAAAAAATTCATTGAAAATCATGATTACGGATTTCCACCCTTACTTTCTATGATCTCAGTAAATAGCACAAGGTTATTTTGGAAGTTCCCATATGTCTACTGGATTCTAAATTAGTTATTGACTAGTTTTCATTAGACTCTTCCATTGTTCAATTAAACAAATCTCTGGTATATTGGAGCTCAGACATTGATACCCTCAAATATGGTGTTTTTACATGCTGTACAGAAGAAGCAGCCTCAAAGTCTCTCTGAACTCCCTCTGCCTCCTATGGCTCAATCCTGTCTCTCCCAAAGCACAGGATGAAGTTGTTCTCTGGAGTTCCCTTATCTGCCTAAGCTCGGACCTGCCAAAGAAGAAAACAATTACCTTTGGTCTCTTCCCTGAGTTTTCATTAACTGAACTCATATCACAGGAAGAAAGACTGAAGTTCATCAATACACCTAGACAGCGTTTTGTCACAAACCGTGGTCTACTCTGCAGATCCAAAAGACTTCGTCCCAGCTCATTGTATGTTCTTTAAGTTCATTGAACTCCCCCCAAAATCATTTGCTATCGCTATAAAATCGTCCACACCTCCCCATCTCCCTTTCCTCTAAAAAGAAGGGTACTGGCCGGGCGCCATGGCTCACGCCTGTATTCCCAGCACTTTGGGAGGCCGAGGTGGGCGGATCACGAGATCAGGAGATCGAGACCATCCTGGCTAACTTGGTGAAACCCCATCTCTACTAAAAATACAAAAAACTAGCCGGGCGAAGTGGCGGGCGCCTGTAGTCCCAGTTGCTGAGGAGGCTGAGGCAGGAGAATGGTGTGAACCCTGGAGGCGGAGCTTGCAGTGAGCTGAGATCGCGCCACTGCACTCCAGCCTGGGTGACAGAGCCAGACTCCATATATAAAAATAAAAAGAAATAAATAAATAAAAAGAAGGATATATAACCATGTATACCACATTTCACATGGTGGGGTGATCACCCTGTGATTCTCCCCAGTGCACGTTAATAAATTTGTATTTCTTTTCTCCTGTTAATTAGCCTTTCGTCCATCGATTTTCACTTAATCTACAGAGGGCGAAGGGAAAATTTTCCTTTGGCTCCAACAGGTACATCATACTTGCTTATTAGTAATACATCTGTCATTTGTATTACAATTATTGAAGTTAATATTTTACTCCTGAAAATATTCAGATCAAAATATACACTTACATGCTGTATGTGTACATATACATTTTTTCAAAGTTTCTGGTCAAAATAACACTTACATACATTTTCAGTCAAAATAATGGGCTCTCTTAGTGTGTCACAGCTCTGACAATTCTTCATGTCCAGTTATTGTGAGTCCATTTTAAATGTAAGAATTAAAATAAGACAAAAGACAAGATGATGTTATTTTGAATATTTCTAGTTAATCTTACTTTAAAGATTTAATCAGTCATTAAATAAGCAGCTAAATGTAGACTGTATTATGTACATTTAAAAGGTCATAATTCAGGTTATAATTCCACAGAAGCTGTAGAGTTCAGTTTATTAGACTAGAGTTGATCCCCCAAAGTCCATAACAAAGAAAAACACAGGAAGTTTGACAACAGGATTGTAAGCAGGAGACAATTGTATAAGGGAAGGAGGGAGTTTGGAGGAATGGCTGGGCTGTGGTTCCATCCTCTGAAGCTTTTCAGATATGCATTCCTTCCCTCCTGCTGGCTTAGATTTGAGGTTAAGAGGGGGTGGGATCTTGAGCCACAAGAGGGAGTTTCTTTTGTGATGGAGTTTACCTTTGTAAACCTAGTGGGGTATCTAGATTTTCAGTTCTTCTCTCCACTTAAGTCAAACTTGCCTCATACTTACAATCACAATGCTTTCCCCTGGTGAGTTAAAAATCATCTGTTAACTTTGACTTTCCTGAGGTGTTTCTGGTATGCATTAAGGCTAGAATTTCTTTGAAAAGCAATTTTCTATGTTGTGGGCAACACTGTACTTGGGCAACCAATAAGGGTCATAACTGCAGTTCATTGAGAGAGAGGAGAGGGCTGAGGCAAACTAAGAGAACCTAGATAAGCTCATTTAGAAGCCAGAAGATTCACAAGTAGTATCATTTTTCTAGTGTCATTTACGTCACTTACCTGGCTTCTATTTATTTTTAAGCTAGGAATTAATTCCCTTGTTACTTTTGATTTCTATTTCTTCACCAGGAAGCAGGAGGAGAGAGTGTCAAAGATGGAGTGACTGTTAGGTCTAAAGCACAGAGCTGTAGTTTTAAGAGTTGCTCTGAAATTTTGTGTTTTAATAGGTAAGTTTAATCCATATGTATTTGATGAGATTATTGATGTATCTGGATATGTTTTTACCATAGTAGTGTGTATTTTTCTAAATTTCCTTTTGCTTCTCTTTTCTTTTTAAAAAACATTCTGTTGTTTTATTCACATGATTTTATTTTATTAAATTCTTCTGCAAGTTTGTAACCCTAGACTATATTTTTATTCCTTTAGTGGTTAGTCTTATTTTTTAAAATCATACATAAATAACGACATACTTTGCTAAAGATTTTTTAGTGTTTCTGTCTTCCTTTCCAACAGCTTATGGATATTATGGTGTTTTCTGTCTAGTAAATACCACAGCCTTTCTTGCTGCCAGTTTGATTAGTTGCACTTCAAAATAAAATCATATGCACAATTAGTTATTTTATAACTAATTATTAAATTAATGAATGTTTTGAATAATTTGTATGCATAGAATTTTTGTTTCTGTGTGTATATCAAATTTGGTCTCTGATTTCACTTTTATTCTAAACTAAACATTTGATTGTTTTGTGTGTGAGGGTGTGTGGATGGTGAACTTGCTTTTGGTATCCATGAAAATGTCTTCCTTTCACTTTCATTCTTGAATTGCAGTTCAGGTAGTTATAAAATTCTGAGTAGACCAATATTTTTCTCAGCATTTGGAAAATAATATTACATTGGTTTCTGGTATCTATTGTTCATTAGGAGAAGTTGCCATCAGTTTAATATTCTTTCCTTTGTAGGTAATCTCTACAGAAACTTTTTTCTGTCCTGAAAAACTAAAATTCTGTATACCAATTGAACAACAGCTCTCTTTCCTCTCTTCCCCCAGCCCCTAGCAAATACCATTTTTTACTTAGAGTTACAAAGAGTTTGACTACTTTAGATATCTCATATAGGTGGAATAATGCAGTATTTGTGCTTTTTGTAATTGGCTTATTTCACTTAGCATAATGTTCTCAACATTCATCTATGTTGTAGAATATGACAGGATTTCTTTCTTTTTAATGTTTAAAATATTTTAATGTATGTTATGTGCATTCCACATTCTGTTTATCTATTCATCTATTGATGGACATTTAAGTTACTTTGACCTCTTGGATATGAGATTACTGCTGCAATGAACATGGGTGTACAAATACCTTGTCAAGATCTTGCTGGATGATATGGTAACTCTGTTTTGTTTTGTTTTGAGAAAACACCATACTGTTTTCCCTATCAGCAGCATCATTTTACATTCCCACCAACAGTGCACCAAAGTTCCAATTTCTTCACATCCTTGCTAAGACTTGATACTTTTTGTTTCTTTTGATAGTAGCCATCCTAACAGGTGTGAGATGATATCTAATTTTGTTTTGATTTGCATTTCTTTAATAACTAGTAGTAATGGGCATCTTTTAACATACCTGTTAGTCATTTATAAATCCTCTTTGGAGACATGTCTATTCAATTCCTTTGCCTACTTTTTAATTGAGTCGTTTTGTGTTGTTGTTATTGAGTTGTAGGAGTTCTTTATAGATTCTGGCTATTAAGCCCTTACCACTTATATGATTTGCAAATATTTTCTCCCATTCTGTAGGCTACCTTCTCACTCTGTTAGTTGTTTCTGTTGACACGTAGAAGTTTTAAAGTTGCATATAGTCCTATTTGTCTATTGTTGCTTTTGCTGCTTATTCTTTTGGTGTCATATCCAAGATATAGTTGCCAAATTCAGTGTCATGAAGGATTTTTCCTATGTTTTATTCTAGAAGGCTTTTTGTTTGTTTGTTTGTGTTTTTGTTTTATTTTTTGTTTTTTGAGATAGAGTCTTGCTTTGTTGCCAGAGTGCAGTGGTGTGCAGAGTGCTAGAGTGCAGTGGTGTGGTCTCAGCTCACTGCAACCTCCACCTCGTGGGTTCAGGTGATTCTCCTGCCTCAGTCTCCTCTTATGCATAGATTTGTAATCCATTTTGAATTAATGTTACATGTGGTATAAGGTAAGGGTCCCATTTCATTCTTTTGCATGTGGATATACAGTTTTTCCAACACCACCTGTTGAGAGGCTAACCCTTCTCCATTGTGTAATCTTGTTGAAGATGATTTGACCACATATTAGAGGGTTTATTTCTGGGCTCTCTATTGTGGTCCATTGGTGTTTGTGTCTCTTTGTGCCAGTGTCATACTGTTCGATTACTATAGTTTTTTTACTATGTTTTGAAGTCAGAAAGTGTGAGACCTACAGCTTTATTTATTTGTTTATTTTCTTAAGATCGTTTTGGCTATTTGAGGTTCCTTGAGATTTTTATATAAATTTTGGAATGGAGTTTTCTATTAATGCAAAAAATGACATGGAGATTTTGATAGGAATTGTATTGAATGTATAGATTGTTTCCTGTAGTATGGACATTAGAAGAATATTAGGTTTTCTGATTCATAAACATGGGATTTCTTTTGACAATGTTTAGTAGTTTTCAGTATATACGTTTTTCAACTCCTTGATTAAATTTAAACTCACAGCGCCTTTTAGAAAAGAAGACAAAGATAATTTTAATGGTATTAACTAACTGTAAAAAATTGAGTAAATAAAAAGTTCTATAAGGCATCTCTTTCTCAAACAAAAGAAGGTTAAGCATGTTGGAAACTTATGTTTCTGAAACACCTTCTTTGATAGTTCAGGAAATACCATTCTGTGTTACAGTCTGTTGGAACAGATTTTTCTACAAATTTTACCTTATACATAGACAGTGCCTTTTAAAAATTTTGCTGTTTAACCAGTTTTGATTTAAAATGTAATATCCTTTAATGTTTTATTCTTTTTGAGTTTTAAAAGTTTTTTAAAAAAACTTGTAAGACCACCTACATTTTCTCAAATGTTCACAGTGCTTAAAGGCATTTCGGTTGGGAGTGAGGAAGGAGAGGAATTTTTTCATTTTATACAGAAAAGATAAAAGCCAAGTAAGTCCTCGACTATCCTCTGTAAATTTACTCGCATCTTTTTATATTTGAGTTGCTTGAACTGAAACTTGTTTAAATAAAACAAATGTAGATAAACATCATTTGGTATGACATTAGTTATAAAGCTAGATTTTCAAATTGTAGTTAGAACACCAGTGATATAATGTTTTAGGTAACTTGATAGAATGGTATGTGTGATAAAATAGGTAAAGAATAAAAACAATATTTACTGAAGTGCTATCACTGATACTGTTATGTTTGCCTTTTTCTCTTCTGTACCGATGTAACTCATAATTTTCCTTAAAGCTCAGCTCAAATCTTACCTGATATGCCACCTGTCTCCATTGTCCATCCTCTGTGAGAATTAGATGCTACTTCTGCTGTAATATCGGAGCACTTGACTTTTATTTTGCTGGTGGGCACGAATTACATCGTATTTATCTTTGCTATCTGGGCCATCTGGGCCACATATTTTTCCCAACCACAGCATTAAACACATTCTCTGGGAAAGGAAGATTCTCCATAAAGACTTGTGGAATTTTAAAGAATTGCCTATTTCAAGTATAGATGGAACAAATTTCATACAATTGTTGCACAATTAACTCTGATTACATTGATCAAAGTTTAATTGGTAGTCTTACAAACCACTGCACAAATGCTGGTTTGTCCTCAAAGCAATCTCAGCAAACCTAAAGTTTGTTCAATACATACTGATTGAAACTCCACCACATCTCAGGCACCAGACTGCATCCTGAGCGTGTAAAGGTGGATGAAATAGATACAATTCTTATTTTGTTATGGTTTGCTCTTATAATCATAATTAGTTACCTGTTGTAAGGGGTTTAGGCCAACTACAAAGTTAGAGGGCATAGTCCTCAAGACTACCCTCACTTCTGGCACCAGCTGCAAGTTTGTGGCCTCACAGAATCACCTTTGGAGTGATAACTTTCCAGAAGGACTCACAGAACTCACTGAAAACCATGGTTATACTCATGGTTACAGTTTATTGTCAGGGGAGGGACAGATTAAAATCCGTCAGGGGAAGAAATACTTAAGGCAGGATTCAGTAGAAGTACCAAATACTGAGCTTCTATTGTCGTCTTCCTATAGAGTCAGGACATGTTACTCTTCGGGTACCAACATGTGATAATAAGCATGGAGTGTCGCCAACCAGGAAGCTCACCTGAGCCTCTATGTCAAGAGATGTCATTGGCACCTGTTATGTAGGCAGGATTCATTCATTGCCCATGTGCTTGATCCCAGCCTCTGACTCCACAGATATTGTGTGACCCAAAGCCCCTACCCTAAATCATAGTGTTATTCTCTATTTAGCCCAAGGCTCTCAGGCAAACACAAATTACCTTCCAGAAACCAACCTCAATGGCTGCACCTCTTTTGGGGCAAGTTCTTTATGTGTCCAATGTTCAAGTGAAGTGAATGCCAAACTCCATAAATATGTACCTGTGGCTCTGTCTCCAGTCCCACTCCCTCACTCTTCTGACTACCATCTATTTTCTTACCCCAGCTCAGAAGAAGAAAATGATGAAGGAAAAGAAATTTATGGGTGTAATATCTGGCATATCAGCACTTGGGAAATGAAAATATAACTTACTGCTTTGTATAACTTAGGAGCCTTGACATTTGCGTCTAGGAAAATGGCGCTTAAAAATAATGCAGTTTGAACCTGGGCAACAGGTGAGAATCTGTCTCTACAAAAAATTTCGAAATTAGCTGGAGATGGTAGCATGTACCTGTGTTCCCAGCTACAAGGGAGGCTGAAGTGGGAGGACTGCTTCAGCTTAGGATATCAAAGCTGCAGTAAGCCATATTTGTACCACTGAACTCTAGTCTGGGCAATAGAGCAAAACCCTGCCTCAAAAACAGCAATTTGTGTAATTTGAAAAGTGTCTAGAGCGTACACCTAGGCAAAACATTGGACCTTTTTTAATTAATAGTTTGATGTGCTTAGCACACATATCACTGGCATTTTAGTGGTTAATATTGGTTAAAATGTTTTTAAAAGGTTTATTTTTTCTACCTACAGCTGTGATTTGTTTACTTTTTATAAACTTAGACTATTTATTGCCCAAATCTGAATTAGGTAGTTTATGAACTAAATGAAAATTTTTTTAACTGAAGGATAAACTACAGTCAAATTATACGAACACAGTTTTTTATTTGAACAGGGTCTTAACCTGTACCAATTGTATCTGAAGCTGAATTAGTGATAAAGATGCTTATTTTAGTCAGTCTATATTCTAATAAATAAGTAATATTATAAGTTCTTGTCAGAGTAACTGTAACCATGAAAGTAATACTAACAATATTTAATGGCTGTACTAGTGCAAATAATACACTGTACTTTTAGTTTTTGTTGTTTCTAAAGGACTTTTAGATTTGTATTTAATATCACAGCAACTCTGTGAGGAGGGATGGAAATGAACTAGTAGATATATATATATATATATATATTTTTTTTTTTTTTTTTTTTTTTTTTTGAGAGTCTTGCTCTGTCGCCTGGGCTGGAGTGCAGTGGCCGGATCTCAGCTCACTGCAAGCTCCGCCTCCCGGGTTCACGCCATTCTCCTGCCTCAGCCTCCCCAGTAGCTGGGACTACAGGCACCCGCTACATCGCCCGGCTAGTTTTTTTGTATTTTTTTAGTAGAGACGGGGTTTCACCGTGTTAGCCAGGATGGTCTCAATCTCCTGACCTCGTGATCCACCCGTCTCGGCCTCCCAAAGTGCTGGGATTACAGGCTTGAGCCACCGCGCCCGGCTGAGCTAGTAGATATTGATGAAGAGCTGAGGCTTGGTGAGGTGCTTGACTTAAATAAACCCATTCTGGTGAGTAATGGAACTAGAGTTGAAATCTAGGTCTTAACTTCAAAAACCATGAGCTTTTCATAATACCATACTGCTCTTGGCCTTATGTGTAATGAAACCTTTCCATTGGAATGTGTCTCATATTTTCCCATGTGCTTTCACATAAACTGTCACATTTGAGCCTTGCAATAACTCTGATATTATTGCTGAGTGACAAAAGGTATGCCTGGGAAACAGAGACATTAAGTGACTAAAATGAGGTCACTCAGCATAGTGAGGTAGGTTAAGTAAAAGCAGCTTCTAGTTTAATATTCATTTCTTTAATCAATATTGCTTCTCCTATTTGCTGTTGCAATTAAGGATGTGCCATACTATAGTGTTCCAACATAATATAAAAAGTATAATTCTTTGAAAACCAGGGCAGCCTATCACCTTGTTTGTGATGGCTTTATTACAGTGATAACACCAATAACAAAAAGCAAAGAGACTGCTCGATTGATGCATGTGCTTTGCACCATTTAGAATTTCTCCTTTAATGTGTTGCCTCAGTGCGAGTAGACAATGTCAAGACTGTGAGATGACGATACTGATTTTATATTGAAAAGCTGCATCAGGAGTTACTGAGAAACATGAGTTGGGGGTGGTGACTTCTGAGGAAGCAAAATGAAAGGGCCACTATTGGTAACTATGAGGAGAAGACTATTTGATGTCCACAAGGTAGGTGATAGGAGAAAGTGGTTGTTATTCCCTCCTCTAATTTCTTTTACTTCCCCACCATCATAGATATCCAAATTTCTCTCATCATTTAGGACCCAGTAAATATTTTCCCAATTTCTAAAGCCCCAAATAACTTCCACATTTTATCCGTTGATGGGACATTTATCTCTGTATTTCCTTTCTTTTATTAGAATTTGTTCTTAATGCTTTTTATATCCTATCAGATGCAAATTCATTGGGGTTAGGGATCATATCTAATATAGATGAATATCTCTCATAGCACTGAAAACTGTAATTCCAATGTTCAGACATCTGCAGAAGTCTTATTGAATCAGTTGATAGAGGCATCATACAGTTTAATTTTGGCAATAATTCACTGGCTCTCTGGACTTAATGGGATTTATAATAAATGTCCTGAGTATGAGCCTACACACTTTCCAGTTCAGTGACTAGTTCACTTTTGAGTAGTCTGTTTCTGTTCTACTGAAGTGTGTAAAATTTACTAGAGGAATCTTACTGTTCATACCTCTTCTCTATTGAGGTTGATATGGTGCTGTAGTTTTAAGAGCTGATAGTGCCATGGTTTTCTTTCTGTACTAAACACTGTGGTAAGGGAGAGGTAAAGATTAGGCATGATATCTTCCTGGGAAGCCACCTGGTTTTTACAGTTAATCTCTCACTGAAAGAATTCTGTTCCATCCTAAAAAGATACACAGATTTTTTAAAACAAGCATATCTGGAATAGAGGTACAAAGCAGTTACCCATTCTGGAATTTGAGTTTCCTTATCAACTTACTTTCTCATGGAAAGTTCTGAAAGCTGAGGCATATTCACAGCTCTTTTCTTGGGACAGCAAGTGAGTGGTATCTCAGAAAAGTGAAAGACGAGAGAGAGAGAGAGAGAGCGAGAAAAAGAGAGAAACAGGAACCTTAACTATTATTGTCAAATGAATCGTAGAGTTTGAAGTTAATGATGCCTAAATAGAGAAAAGTCAAAGGCCAAATCATAGAGGCTTGTTCAGCAAGTAGATTGTTAGATATTCAGTTTAGATCATTTACATAATTTTTTCTTCTCATATACTTGTGATCTGCTTGACCTTTGTAACATTCCTTTTTTTAAAAAAATTGGGGGCATAGTACCTAGAAAAGGATTATCTATTTTGCCTATTTCTTTTTTCACCCCACATATATTTATTAAATGAACTGGAATTTTTTCCAGTTAAGTAAAGAAAGAAAATATAGAATTCTGTCAACCCAAGCACCTGGCAATTAGTGCTTGCAAACATATGACATGGGCTATTTTTTGTTGGGATTGCATTGTCTTTCTTCAGAATCAACAGATTATTAGTTATACTTTCAGTAAGGATTGAGTAACAGTAAGCATCCATTTTTAACTTATAATGTATTCATAGTAAATAGTGTTGGTTTTCTTCTAAGAGTTTATAATTTATGGAAATGTTAATACTTTAGCTCCAGGGCTAAGCTTTATTGGAAAATTAGCATATATGTTTCTAGTAACATTTTTCATTAGAAAATAAAAGCAAGGCTCAGCTTTTGAGAGCAGCACTAATGAGGACCTTTGGTTAAATTATTTGAATATGATGCCAGATTTCATATTTTTCTTTTCCATCTTGTCATTAGCCACATTAGGCCAAAAAGTAGTCGTATTTCCAAAGTTTCTAAATTGTATTTTTTTAGTCATCAGTGAATCAGGGAATATTAAGTAGTAGTTTAAAATGTAAGCTTTAGAAATAAAACTGTGTTTGAATCATAGCCCTACTTACTTCCTTTGTGAAAAAATTGGAAAGATTTTTAACTTTCTAGATTGTTTTCTTACATGTAAAACAGGGCCCCTAATAATGAGAATATGGGCTTCATAGAATTATGTAAGGATGAAATGGAAAGATGCATGTAAAGCCCTACTGCAGTGTATACTGTACACTCTACACTCAGTGTTAGCCATAAGCAGTAACAGTAGTAGCAGTAGATACATTTTAAAAAGATGCTCGGTGTACCCTCAGGCAGCTCCTTAACATCAATCCATAAAGTTTCTGTAGGATTAATCTCACTGCTAGTTTTAGTGCTGGTTCCTGCTTTTCCTAATCTAATATCTGTAGTCACTCTGGTCTTGGGGGATTGCTTGAAGAGTATTTCTCATCTAGTTAGGGCAAATTAGCTTCAGGCTCAAGACTTTATCTGTTGAAGGAGAGTTGCCTTTTACTATTATTATTTTTAGTTTTAAGTTTTGTGGGTACATGGTAGGTATATACATTGATGGGGTACATGAGATATTTTATTTAATTTATTTGTTCATTTGTTTTGTTTTTTTGAGACAGAGTCTTGCTCTGTCGCCCGGGCTGGAGTGCGGTGGCATGATCTTGGCTCACTGCAACCTCTGCCTTCTGGGTTCAGGCAATTCTTCAGCCTCAGCCTCTGAAGTAGCAGGGACTACGGGTGCACACCACCATGCCTACCTAATTTTTTGTATTTTAGTAGAGACGGTGTTTCACTGTGTTGCCCAGGCTGGTCTCAATCTCCTGAGCTGAGGCAATCCGCCTGCCTCAGCCTCCCAAAGTGCTAGGATTACCGGCATGAGCCACCATGCCCTGCCACGTGAGATGTTTCAGTACAGGCATATAATGATAAATAATCACATCAGAGTAAGTGAAGTATCCATTACAAACACTTATCCTTTCTTTGTGTTCCAAACAATTCAATTATACTCTTTTAGGTAATTAAAAATGTACATTAGCTTATTGTTCACTGTGTTGTGCTATCAAACATTTGATCTTAAACCTTCTATCTAACTATGTTTTTGTACCCATCAACCATCCCTACTTCCCACATCCCCCTTTCCTGGCCTCTGGTAAGCATCATTCTACTCTCTATCTCCATGTATGTAATTGCTTTAATTTTTAACTCCCACAAATGAGAATATATGACGCTTGTCTTTCTGTGCCTGTTTTGTTTCACTTAACATAATATCTTCCAGTTCTATCAACGTTGTTGCAAATGACAGGATCTCATTCTTTTTTATGGCTGAATAATATTCCATTGGGTATATATACCATATTTTCTTTATCTATTCATCTGTTGATGGACAGGTTGTTTCCAAATCTTGGCTATTGTGAATAGTGATGTGGTAAACATAGGAGTGCAAATATCTCTTTGATATACCTATTTCCTTTCTTTTGGATATACCTAACTGTGGGATTGCTGGATCATATGGTCATTCTATTTTAGTTTTTGGAGGAACCTCCGTACTGTTTTCCATAGTTGTACTAATTCACATTCCTATCAACAGTGTTGAAGTTTTCCCTTTCTTCACATCCTCGTCAGCCTTTGAAGTTGCCTGTCATTTGGATAAAAGCCATTTTAACTAGAATGACATGATATCCCATCATAGCTTTGATTTGCATTTCTCTGATGATCAGTGATGATGAGCACCTTTTTATATACCTGTCTGCCATTTGTAAGTCTTCTTTTGAGAAATGCCTATTCAGATCTTTTGCCAGATTTCAGTAGTTTCATACTTTGAGGTCTTAGATTTAAGTCTTCAATCTATTTTGATCCTATTTTTGTCCATGACAAGAAATAGAGGTCTAGTTTCATTTTTCTGCATGTGGATATCCAGTTTTCCAAGCACCATTTATCAAAGAGACTCCTTTCCCCAATGTATGTTCTTGGAAACTTTGTCGAGAATGAGTTCTCTGTAGAGGTATGAATTTATTTCTGGGTTCTCTATTCTGTTCATACAGGGGTCTTCATATCTGTTTTTATGCCACTACCATGTTGTTTTGGTTACTATATCTCTACAGTATAATTTGAAGTCAGGTAATGTGATTCTCTCAGTTTTTAAATTTTTTGCTCAGGATAGCTTTTGCTATTCTGGTATGTGTTTGTGTGTGTGTGTGTGTGTGTGTGTGTGTGTGGTTTCATGTAAATTTTAGGATTTTTTTTTCTATTTCTGTAAAGAATGTCATTAGTATTATGATAAAGATTCCATTGAATCTGTAGATTGCTTTGGGTAGTATGGACATTTTAACAATATTGATTCCTCCAATCCATGAACATGGAATCTTTTCCCATTTTTTTGTGTCCTCTTCAATGTATTGAATGAATATTTTATTGTTTTTTTTTGTTTGTTTGTTTTTTGTTTGTTTTGTAGAACTCTTTCCCTTCTTTGGTTTAGGTAATTCCTAGGTGTTAGATTTTATTTGTTGCTATTGTAAATTGATTTTTAAAATTTCTTTTTCAGATTGTTCACTGTTGGCTATATAGAGAATGCCACTGATTTTTGTATGTTGATTTTGTATCCTGAAACTTCACTGAATTTGTTTATCAATTCCAAGAGTTGGCTTTTTTTTTTTTTTGAGTCTTTAGGTTTTTCAAATATACCATCATATCATCTACAAACAAAGATAATTTTACTTCTTCCATTCCAATTTGGATGCTCTTTCCTTCTTTCTCTTGTCTGATTGTTCTAGCTTGGACTTCCAGGATTATGTTGAATAACAGGAGTGAAAGTGGTCATCCTTGTCTTGTTCCCTAATCTTAGAGGAAAGACTTTCTGCTTTTCCTTGTTCAGTATGATGCCAGCTGTGGGTCTGCGATGTATGGCTTTTATTTTGTTAAGGTACTACCCTTCTATACCCATCATGTTTAGGGTTTTTATCATGAAAAGATGTTGAATTTTATCAAGTGATTTTTCAGCATCAGTTGCAAAGATGATATGATTTCTGTTCTTCATTCTGCTGATATGATATATCATATTGGTTGATTTACTAATGTTGAACCATTCTTGGATACCTGGGATAAATCCCACTTGCTTATGATGAATAATTTTTTTTAATGTGCTGTGGAATTTGGTTTGCTAGTATTTTGTGTATTTTTGCATCAGTATTCAACAGAGGTACTAGCCTATAGTTTTTGTTTGTTTGTTTGTTTCTTTTTTTGAATGTCTTTATCTGGTTTTGGTGTCAGGGTAGTACTGACCTCATACAATGAATATTCCCTCCTCTTCTGTTTTTTGAAATAGTTACAGTAGAGTTGGTATTAATTCTTCATTAAATGTTTAATAAAATTATTCAGCAGTGAATCCACTAATCCTGGTACAAAGTTTCTTTTTTGGGAGACTTTTTGTTACAGCTTCGGTCTCATTGCTTGTTATTGCTCTGTTCAGGTTTTGGACTCTTTCAGGGTTCAATCATGGTATGTTGTATGTGTCTGAGAAGTTATCTTTGTCTTCTAGGTATAATATTGGTGTGTAGTTGCTTAGAGTAGCCACTAGTGATCCTTTGAATTTCTGCGGTACCAGTTGTAATGTCTCCTTTTTCATTTCTGATTTTACTTATTTGAGTCCTCTCTCTTTTGTTGTTCATTGGTCTGGCTAAAGGTGTGTTGATTTTGTTTATCTTTTCAAAAAACCAGCATTTTTTTTCATTGATTTTTGTATTTTTTTAAATTTCAAGTTCCTTTACTACTGCTCTGGTCTTTATTATTTATTTTCTTCTCTTAATTTTGGGTTTGATTTGCTCTTGTTTTTTTTAGCTCTTTAGAATGCAGTGTTAGGTTTATTAGAAATGTTTTACTTTTTTATGTAGGCATTTATACCTGTCAGCTTTCCTCCTAATATTGTTTTCACTGTATCCTATAGATTTGGGTATGTTGTGTTTTCATTTTCTTTTGTTTCAAGAAATTTTTACATTTATTTCTTAATTTCTTTATTGAGTAAGAAATATTCAGGAGCATATTATTTAATTAGTTTTCATATATTTGTAGAGTGTTCAAAATTCCCCTTTTTATTGATTTCTAGTTTTTATTCCATTGTGGTCAGAGAAGATACTTGATATTATCTCAATTTTTTTGAATTTTACAAGACTTGTTCTGTGACCTAGCATATAGTCTACCCTTGAGAATAATTTATGTGCTGAGAAGAATGTGTATTCTGGAAGCCTTTGAATGGAATGCTCTGTATTTATTAAGCCTATTTGATCTATAGTGCAGATTAAGTTTGTTTCGTTGTTGATTTTCTGTCAGGATGATCTGTCCAATGTGAAAAGTGGGGCATTGACGTCTCCAGTTATTATTTTATTGGGATCTCTCTCTTTAACTCTGATAACATTTACTCAGTGTTGGGTGCATTTATATTTACAATTATTATATCCTCTTGCTGAATTGACTCCTTTATTATTATATGATTTTCTTTTTTTGTCTCTTTACGGTTTTTGTCTTGAAATCCATTTTGTCTGATATATGTAGAGCTACTCCTTCTCTTTTTTGGTTTTCATTTGCATGGAATATCTTTTTACATCTTTGTATCTGTCTATGTGTATCTTTCTAGGTAAAGTGTATTTCTTATAGGCAAGACATCATTGGCTCTAGTTTTGAAATCTATTCAGGTACTCTGTGTCTTTTGATTGGAGAGTTATTTCATTTACATTCTGTGTTATTGTTGATAAGGAAGGAATTTTGTTCCGGCCGCTTTGTTATTTGTCTAATGGTTGTTTTGTAGTCCTCTCTTCCTTTTTTCCATCTTTCCTATCTTTCTTTTAGTGGAGGTGATTTTCTGTGGTAGCATGGTTTAATTGCTTGCTATTTATTTTTTTGTGTATCTGTTGTATGATTTTTGTCTTCAGGTTACCATGAGACTTGCAAATAATATAACCCATCATTTTAAACGGATGACAACACAGGTTGCATAAACAAACTAACAAAGAAGCAAAGAAAAAAACTAATAAAAACTCTACGTGTTGGATTCATCCCCTTGCCTTTAAACTTTTTCTGTTTTTTAAATATCTTATTATACTATCCATGTCTTGAAAAGTTTTGTAGTTATTTAATTTATTTATTTATTTATTTATTTAGAGACAGAGTCTTACTCTGTCACCCAGGCTAGAGTGCAGTGGTGTCATCTCAGTTCACTGCAACCTCCGCCTCCCAGGTTCAAGTGATTCTCATGCCTCAGTCTCCCGAGTAGCATTACCACACTCGCCTAATTTTTGTATTTTTAGTAGAGGCAAGGTTTCACCATGTCGGCCAGGCTGGTCTTGAACTCTGATCTCAAGTGATCCTCCCACCTCGGCCTCCCAAAGTGCTGGGATCACAGACGTGAGCTACTGCACCCAGCCCCGTAGTTATTATTTTTGATGGGTTCATGTTTTAGTCTTCCTTTACAGGATGTGAATAATATATACACCACAATTACAGTATTATAATATTGTGTGTTTACTTTTGCCAGTGAGTTTTATGCCCTCAGATGGTTTCTTATTGCTCATTAGCATTATTTTCTTTCAGACTGAAGAACTCCCTTTAGCGTTTCTTGGAAGACAGGTCTGGTGTTGATAGAATCCCTCAGCATTTATTTGTCTGAGAAGGTCTTCATTTTTCCTTCCAGTACGTAGGATATTTTCCCTGGATAATTCTATTATAGGATACAAGTTTTTGTTTGTTTGTTTGTTTCCCCTTCAGGACTTTAAATATGTCATGCTATTCCCTCCTCTTGGCCTATAAGGTTTCCACTGAGAAGTCTGCTGCCAGATGTGTGGCAGCGCCATTGCATTTTTTTTTTTCTCTTGCTGCTTTTATGATCCTCTCTTAACCTTGACCTTTAAAATTTTAATTATTAAATGTCTTGAGATAATCTTTTTTTGGGTTAAATCTGCTTGGTGTTTATAACCTTCTTATGCTTGAATATTGACATCTTTCTCTAGGTTTGTGACGTTCTCTATTATTATTCTTTTGAATAAACTTTCTACTCTTATCTCTCTCTCTCTACTTCCTCCTTAAGGCCAACAACTCTTAGATTTGCACTTTTGATGTCATTTTCTGGATCTTGTAGGCATGCTTCATTTTTTAAAATTCTTTTTTCTATTGTCTTCTCTGACCGTGCATTTTCAAATAGGCTGTCTTCAAGCTCCCCAAGTCTTTATTCTGCTTGATTAATTCTACTGTTAAGAGATTTTAATGCATTCTTCAGTATGTCAATTGTGTTTTTCAGCTCTAGAACTTATGCTTGATTCTTTTAAATTATTTCAGGCTCTTCATTTAACTGATAGGATTCTCAATGATTTCTCTGTGTTATCTTGAATTCTGTTGACCTTCCTCAAAACAATTATTTTGAATTCTCTATCTCTCTAGGATTAGTCCCTGGGGTCTTATTTAGTTCTTTGTTGAGGCCATGTTTTCCTGGATGGTCTTGATGCTTGTGGATGTTCATCCGTGTCTGGGCATTGAAGTTAAGTATTTATTGTAGTCTTTGCAGTCTGAGCTTGTTTTACCTGTCCTTCTTGGGAAGACTTTGCAAGCATTCAAAAGGACTTGGGTGTTGTGATCTAAGTTTTTAGCTATTGCAGCCATACCTGCATTAGGGGGCACCCCAAGCCTAGTAATGCTGTGGATCTTGTAGACTCACAAGAGGTACCATCTTGGTGTTTTGGGTAAGATTGGGAGAATTTTTGGATCACCACGCAGACACCCTTGTTCCTTTCTCTTACTTTCCTCCAAACAAACGGAGTCTTTCTTTCTCTCTCTCTCTCTCTCTCTCTCTCTCTGTGCTAAGTTGCCTGGAGCTGGGGGTAGGTGACACAAGCACCCCTGTGGCCATCACCACTGGGACTGCACTAGGTCATACCTAAAGCCAGCACAGCACTGTGTCTCATTTACGGTCTGTGCTGAGCACTGCCTGGTTACTACCTATGTTCACTCAAGGCCCAAGGGCTCTATAATCAGCAGGTGGTGAAACCAGCCAGGCTTGTCTAACTTCCCTTCAGGGCAGCAAGTTTCCTTTTCCCCCATGTAGGTTCAGAGATGCCATCTGGGAGCCAGGGCCTGGAGTTGAGAACCTTATGAATCTTCCTGTGCTCTTTTCTACTGTGGTTGAGCTAGCACCCATGCTGCAAAACGAATCTTTCCCACTCTTCCTTGTTCCCTTTCCTTAAGCAGGAGAGTCTCCTCCTGTGGCCACTATCATCCCTGGCCCACAGCACACACTGCCTGGCTACTGCCAGGGTTTACTCAATGCCCAAGTGCTCCTCAGTCAGCTTGTGGTGAATGTTGCCAGGGCTGGGTCTCGCTCTTTAGGACAGTGGGCTCAGTTCTGGCTCAGGGCTGGTCCAGAACTACCATCCGGGAGCCAAGGCCTGGAGCTGGGTACCCTGGGAACCTGCTTGATGCTCTACTCCACTGTGGTCAAGGTGGTGCCTAAGGGGCAAGAGAGGCCCCCCTTACTCTTTCCTCTCCTTTTCTCAAGCAGAAGGAGTCTCTTCCCATAGCCACTACATGTGGGGATGTGCTGGGACACCCTAGAAGCCAGCACAGTTTTAAGTCTCACCCAAGGCCCGTGGCCTCCACTGCTAATTATTCAGAGTCCAAGGGCACTTAGGCAGCCGTTGATGGATCCTGCCAGAACTAGGTCCTTCCCTTCAAGGCATTGGGTTCGTTTCTGGCCCAGGGCATGTCTAAAAATTTCATCCCTGAGCTAGGGCCTGGAATGCAGGCCTCACGACTGGTGCCCTATTGTATAGTGGTCAAGCTGGTATCCCGGTTGTAAGGGAAAGTTTTCTTTCCTCTCCCCTCTTCTTTCCTTAAGCAGAAGGAAGAAGTCTCTCCCATAACTGCTAGTGGCACTGCCTGGGGTTGGGGAGGGGTGATGCAAGCATCCCCTTAGCCACCTGGGCTGGTGTCTCACTAGGTCACATGCACCCCAAGTCCACTGGCTCAGCGCCCAGCTCAGCACCAGGACTTGTCCAGGAATTGCAGGCTTTGTTGTCTAGGCTCCATTTCAAGTTCATTTAGGACCTCAGTGGCAAGGCTTGGCAGAACTCAAGTTCTGACCACTAGGATAGACAGTTCACCTCTGGCTAGGGCTGGTCTGGGTGCCCCCTCTCTGGGCACCGGGAAGTTCTTCACTTTGCTGTTTTCCACTGTAACAGGGAAGCACCGAGTTCTAATGCCGAGCCCCACAGCCACTGTACTCTCCTTACCCCAAACACACAGATTCTGTCTCCATGCCATGCAGCCACTAATGGGGGATGGGAGAGTGGTGATATAGGTGATTCATGACTGTCTTTCCTACCCTCTTCAGTGCCTCTTTCAGTGATATGAAGTTGAAACTAGATACTGTGACAATTCATATGAGTTTTGGTTATTATGAAGTGTTTTTTTGTGTGCGGAGGTAGTTATTCCTTTTTGTGTTTTAGCTGGGAGGACAACTGCCGGGGTGTTCTATTTGCCATGTTGCTCCACCTCAATGATCTGTTGTTATTTTTTAAACTGGATTTGGAGCGGAAAAGATAAAGGGGACTACAACCGTCTTAATACCACAGAGGGAGATCCTTTCTGCGAATGATTCCAACATTCAGAGGACAGGAGGTCTGGTTCAAAACATGGGAAGCAACACGTTCTCATTCTCATCCTTTGAAGTTGTATGTGGAGACACACTTGAAGCCAGCCCTACCTCCAAAACTTTCAGTTACCTGAGCCAATAATTGCCCTTTTTATATAAATCATTTGGGTTACATTTTTATGATCTGCTAAACTGATAAGTCAGTGAACCAATTTTTGAGAATAGTAACATGTTCTGAAAAAGCTGAAACTCCATTTAGTCCATGTCCTCCTTGTTGTTCCTGCCAAAGCATCACACAATGACCTTCTGAAGAGTTACGGCCTTGCTGTAGCTTTCTGGTCCACCCTGATTTCTGAAAGATCTCCTGTCTTTATTAGTTCTGCTTTCTCTTGCTGTTCTATACCCCAGTCTGCAAAATGTAAAAACATTAGTAGTTTTCATATTTGAATGTTTATTGGGTTTTTAACAAGAAAATCCTAAAAAAGTATTGGTCACTTATTTTTTCCCCCTAGGATGACCTGGTTTTTCAACTTCTGGGCATTTTCCTTCTTGGAACTATCTCCTTATATAACTCACTTGGAGGGAAGTATACGACATAAAATAAAGCTACAGTCCAGGACTTTCATAGCCTTCAGGGAGAGGAAAAGAGAAAGAATGTATGTGTCCTAAATGCAAAGGGGAAATCAGTGGATTTTTCAGTAGAAATTTGAAAGGAATAGAGGTGTGGCAAAGCAAAGAAGCAGAAACAAATCATTCTTATGAACAAGTCTGTAGAGAAGTTGGCTCTTTGAACATATAGCACTGAGAAAAAAAAACATAACAACCACAACAGACAACGAAACAAATTTTAAACACCTGTGATGGGGTCAAGTAAAAACAATGATAGACACAGATAGATCAGAGAGTGCAGCATACTCCACAAGCCCACAGTCTCCTGTATTTATGGTATACCTACTGGTTATTTCTGCACCAAACAAAAAATCTAGTAGTTATATTAGGGGAATATATAGAATTTAAATGGCATACCTTTCAGCCAGCTACAACTGAAATGAAAGACCTTTATTTTGAGGCCACTGTGAACATCATTCTCCCATGGGGTAACTCTATGTCCTGATTCATCCAGAAGAATTCTCGTTTATGCCTGATATCTTAGTGTAATTATTGGTGGCACCTATTTAACCTTCTAAAGAGTCCTGGATTCAGATTTTGGCAATAAGTATGCAGTCACCTTCCACATGCCTTCCACATAATTCCACATGTAACTCAGTGGATAATTTGAGGTGTCCATACGTGCATGAAACCTCACTAAGAAGAAAGTTTCCTCTTCTGATTTTATTTCCTAAGACCAATTATTAATAACAAATTTCTTAGGTTTACTTTCCTCTATCAATGAGGAATTGAGTCTAGCTGTGAGGAAAGTGATGCCCATAACAATGGTTTAAAGGAATCAGAGGTTTAAGTTTCCTTATACACCCAGAAGTCTAAAGACAGACATTTATTGGTATTGGTTCATTGATTGACTCGACAGGCCCATTATGTCCAAGGCCTCTTTACATTTGCTTGGCCTTTTCCTCCTGGCATGGATGGCTCTTACATCCCCAGATAACATGAGACCTTTCTAGGCAGTAGAAAGGGGCACGAGGAAGAGATGGTGCCTTTATCAGGAAAACTAACATCTTCCCAGAAGTTCCAGTAGATTTTGCTTAACAATCCTTGGATAAAACTATATCACATGTGAACCTTAAGCTAAAAAGAAAAACAAAAAACAGGGTAATGCCTCTTTTAGCTTTTATTTTTCTTTTTTTAATTTTAATTTTTAATTTTAAGCAATATACTTTGCCATGTGTATCAAAGCAGAGTTGCCTTAGTTTGTTTGGGCTGCTTTGACAAATTACCACAGACTGGTTGGCTTAAATAATGGACATTCATTTCTCACAGTTCTGGAGGCTGCTAAGCCCAAGATTAGTGGGGCAGCAGGGCCAGTTTCTCGTAGGGGCCCTCTTCCTGTTTGCAGTTGGCCGTCCTTGCTGTGTACTCATGCGGTGGTGGGCAGAGAAAGAGGAGGCACGCTCTTCCCTGTCTCTTCTTTGTAAGAAGAGGACACCGATCCTATTTATGAGGACTTTACTCTTATGACCTGATTACTTCCCGAAGTCTCCACCTCCAGATAGCACCACATTAGGAATTAGGCTTCAATATATGGATTTGAGGGTAATAAAAACTTACAGTCCATAGCACCTGGCAGCAGCCACACCTCTCTAGACCAAAAACTTAACTGTGCATAATATAAGACTTTAGGACACAAAAGAGAGAGAGAAAAAGGGAGTAGACTGAAGCATAGTTATGCATACATAGTCTCTTCATTAGATTGCATGTTATCTTTCGATCACCGTAACTATTAGTTGACAAGTTTATGAACCTCTACTGGGAAGCCAAATATTGAATTGTAGAGACTACAAGGAAGAGAGATTACCTCTAATTTTATTCAGGTCTAAATAAATTAGAACTTATCTGGGATTTGGAGACAGAAGCTTACTGCTTGATGAGTGTTCACTGCAGATTGCTGGATGTTACCTCTAAAATTTCTACAGCGAGGGCAAGGATGAATAAGCGTTACTACTTCAACCTTTATTCTTTGATTTCAGTAGATGGGAAAAGGTTCTCTCTGCAGGGAAATGTGGAAGATTGTGGGGGAACTGAAAGCCCTACCATGAAGAAGGACATAGCTATGGCTTTGTGCAGTCATTTTTGCCTGTGGTTTCAATATAGCTATTCCTGAATATCCAGAGATCATCAGTTTGTCTATGATCCCATTTACCCAATCATTTACTACCTATTTATTTAAAAGTATTAACGTATCGCACATTGTCTTAGGCATTGGAAGTAAAATGAAAAACATTCCATCTCCCATATTGGGAGAGCACAATAACATGTAAACAAATAAATGTAAACATTTACTATTTAGGATTAGTGCTATGAAAAAATGAAATATATTTCTGTAATAGAGAATAATAGAGGAAACTAATTTAGACAGAATTTCTCTGGAAATTTCTTTAAGGATATAATACTTAAGCTAAAACATAAAGGATAAAAAGGAGAGAAAATTATGCATCAAAACAGGGAAAAAGTGCCAATTCTAGAATTCATTCATTTTAATTTGTTCACCTATTCAATTTTAAATATTTTTACTAATCATGTACCAAGTTACAGATGCTTTATCATGGTAGAAGACAAAGGCAAACACTATACTTTAATACTATAATAAAATATTTAAATTGTTAGGTGCCATAAGAGAGAGAAGCAGGGTAATAGAAACATTAAATATTTTGCATCTTGGCACATTTTTTTTTGAGATGGGATCTTACTCTGTTGCCCAGGCTGGAGTGCAGTGGCGTGATCTTGGCTCACTGAAAGCACCGTGGCATAAAATTTTACATTTTCATTAGCTCTCATGAATTGCCGTGTTTTGTATTTGGATTATCTTTGCATTTTGACTAATTGTACATATAATCCAAGAACAAGATGTTTAATTTCTAAAAATGTATGTACTACTTGTTGAAATGCTTTCTTTATTATTTACATGCTTATGGAATTTCCACAAACTTTCTTAGTTATTTCAGTGAAAAGATCTTGTTGCCATTGTCTGAAGACCTTAAGAAATCTGACTGGTAGAAAAAAAAAATTTATAGGCTGTTTTCACATGACATATGAAAAAGTAACCCAAAATGGATCAGAGACCTAAATGAAAAAGTAACCCAACATGGATTAGAGACCTCAAACTTACGGTTTAGAGCTAAGACCATAAAACTCATGGAAGAAAGCATAGGAGTAAATCTTCATGACCTTGCATTAAGCAGTGGTTTCATGGATATAACATCTAAAGCACAACCAACAAAAGAAAGAATAGATAAGCTGGATTTCATCATAATTAAAAACTTTTGCACTTCAAAGGACACAATCAAGTGAAAAGTCAATTTACAGAATGGGAGAAAATTTTGAAAACCACATATCTGATAAGAAATTTGTATCTAGAATATATCAAGAACTCTTACAACTCAATAATAAAAAAACAAATAACCTAATGAAAAGTGTGCAAGGGATCTGAAAATAGATAGATAGATAGATAGATAGATAGATAGATAGATAGATAGATAGATAGATAGACAGACAGTCAATAGCAATGTGAAATGATACTCAACACCATTAGCCATCAAGGAAATGCAAATTAAAATCACAAGGAGATACCACCTCCCACCCGCTGCAAAGGCTATATTAAAAAAGACAGATAATAACACAAGTAGGCGAGAAATTGGAACTCTTATACACTGCTAGTGAGAATATAAAATGGTGCAGGGATTTTGTAAGACAGTCTGGTAGTTTCTCAAAAGATTAAACATAGAGTTATTATATGACCTGACAGTTCCACTGCTAGGTGTGTACCCAAAACAATTTACAACAGATGTCTACACAAAAAGTCTTGTATATACATACCCATAGTAGCATTATTCATAACAGCCTAAAAGTAGAAACAATTCAACTGTCCATCAACTGATGAATGGATAAAGTTTGGTATAGTCATACAGTGGAATATTATTTGGCAATAAAAAGCAGTAAAGTTCTGATGTATGCTACAATAAGGATGAACCATGAAAATATTATGTGATATGAAAGAAACTAGTCAGAAAAGATATGCTTTATCATTTCATTTATATAAAATATCCAGAAAAAGCAACTCTATTGAGACATAAAGTAGTTGTATAGTGCTGAATGGGGATGGGAGGAATGGGAGGGGTTCACGGCTAAAGGGTGTGGAGTTGCTTTGTGAGGTGAAGAAAAATATTCTAAAATTAATTGGGGTGACGGTTTTACAATTCTGTGAATATTTAAATACCATTTAACTGTACACTTTGAATGAGTGAACTATATTGTATGGGAATTATGTCTTAATGATTCTGTTATTTAGAAAGAAAATTTGTCCAAAAAATGCTAAAACGTCAATTCAATCATTATTTAAATGAGATTAAACAGGAAATAAACTCGTTCTTTATGTATTCAATACATATTAATGGAATTACATTTTTTAAAGTAACACAGAGGTGTGAATTTCTTCACAACTGGAGAGGTGAGACAACATTTTAACATTCTGGTGTTGGACCAAAAAAGTGGAATAAGTAGTGGAAACAGTGGAATCCGTGTTTCAGTTGTGAAGCTGTGTCTTACAACTATAAACACAATGATTGTCACCACAAAATACTGCTATGCAAGAAAAGTTTTCCTGATGAAGAGTTTTCCTAGGACTGGTATTTAACTTTACTTACTGAGCTTGGGCTTCCAAATTACTATTGTCAGCACTTAAAAAAACATACATATCTCTTAATGAGATGGTGCATTTGGTTAGGTATTAAATTGCAAAATAGATTTTTGCTTTCTCTCCTTAGATCAATTTAAACATGTATTGTGAGATATTTTATAATATTTTGTACCTTAAAATGATACCTTTGAGCTATTTAATGAAAAACAGGTATAGAAATACATGTATCAGTTCAGCAATGTACATTTTGGTGCCTTGCATCAGAGAGAATATTACTTCCTAATAAGTATTTGGAAATTTCAATTTACGGTGCAGTTTTAAGTATAAATATTTTAAACAGGCTTTAATTGAAGTTTGAAGCCCATAGGAATCTTTATAGAAAGATACATGAAGACATACTTTCTATAATTAAATATTTATCTTTAGTTCATACATTTTATGATAAATCACTTGATCATCTCTAAGATATCAAAATAGCCTACAGTTGAGGGGCAACGTGTGTCTTCCACTCTCAATTTAGTTTAATTCATCTTCTTCATCGTTAGACATAATAAGCACATGTAAAGCCATTATAGAAGTCTATTTTATGAAATGTGACTATTAATCCAGGTTGTATCTCTTGGCATTGCGACAAATACTTTACCAACACTTTTTTTGTGTTGTTAGAGCATTCTTACGTATGTTACTCAAGGTCAGTGGCCGGGTTAATCAATATTACTTTCACTCATTCAATCAGATGAGATTTCATGCTCAATAATTTACCATTTTAAATATTTTGTATCTACTTCACCTTGTGTAGTTTAATTCAGGCCATCTCTAAAAAAAGAAGAAAAAAAGAGTAGAAGAAGAAGTACTCTAAAATAAATACTGAGAAGTACAGAGTTTTAAGAAGGATGAAAGATTTTCAACATAATTTAGCCTAGAATAACATTTTCTGATGGGTTCCCTCTAGATCTATTTAGACTCTGCTTAAACACGTTGAGGTCTGTGGGGGCATGCAACCCCAAAGGCGTCTCGTGCCGTGTTCCAACAGTTTGATGTAGTGTAAAGAACAGTGTTCGGAAGCAGTTATACTTGGGTTGAAACTTCACTTCTGCTGCTGGTTGAATTTGGGTGATTAACTTAATGTTTCTGAGTTCTTATCATTTATTTTTTGTTGTTGTTATTATTATTATTATTTTTAGAGGCAGAAGTCTTTCTCTGTCACCCAGTCTGTAGTGCAGTGGTGCAATAGTAGCTCATTGCAGCCTGAAACTCCTGGGCTCAAACAATCTTCCTGCCTCAGCCTCCTGAGTAGTTGGGACTATAGGCCTGTGACTCCATGCCTGACATCATTTTTGAATTGGATATGTCATATCTAGCTTGTAAGTTTGGTGGAAGAGTTTAGAATGATAAAATAATATGTAATATGGTCAGATCAATAATTAACACCAATAAATATAGTTCTTTCTTCCTACTCTCTATAAATGTCAAAACACTTGGCAGGATAAAAAATATCTCAGTGTAGTATGTCTGGTTTGCATGCAAAAAATTTCTTATTTACCTATTTTGATTAAGGGAAAATGAAGTGATTCTTTTCCTTTTGTTCATCCTTCGTGTTAACTTCCGTATGACCTCTGTTCTCTTTTTTCTCCCCAGTCCCCAGTCTTGCCAGCTCTGGAAGAGTGACTATGTTGCTGCCCCCATTATTTTGTATTCCACCCCTTCAGGGTGACTAGACACTTACTGTATCTAAAACCTTCAATGAATTCTAGGAACTTATATATAGAATCCAAAATTCTTTGGCTGGCCTTCTAAACTGTTTAACAGTTTGACCCCAGCATAATTCTCTGGCTTCATCTCCATTTTCATTTACTTTTATGACATGTTTTCCTTTCCCTTTCAGTCATTTCATATATCTCAACTTTCCATACACTCAGTCAGTGCTCATGTCTTTTCCTGTCGTCATTATTTATCCTGTCCTGTTTCTTCTTTAAGACCCAGTATACCTCCACCATGAAATCCTCGCTGTGTTTCCTGTTGAAACTTTCCTTATCCTTCCATAGCTTTTTGCTTGTACCTCTCTCCCACCTTAGGTTGAGTTTGTACTTTTGTCTCCAGAGCTGAATTATCAGCATCTTGAAGGCAAAGCCTGTGTCCAATTTATCTTCCGGTTCCCATCTACCAGTTTCCTGCAAACTGGTTCACCCCATCACCGACCCAACAATACCTCCGCAGAGATGAAGGCATTGTCTGTTGCCACAGTTTCTTCAAATATATGGAAAAGCTTTGTGTCCTCACTGTTGCCACTTAGGAAACCATAGCAGGTTGGATATTTGGGAATTTAATCTTAATGAGACTGACACAAGGTACGGTTTCTGCTTTGGTTTTCCCTGAATGGTCTGAATCATAAAAGCAGTCTTTCCACTAATGGCTGTGTTGTGCTCTTCACTTTGTTCTCTTCCTTTGCACCCTGCCTATTATTTTTTATAGTCAATTCGGCATGTTTATGGTTACATCTTTGCTTTAAAATGATGTGATAGCCAGAAATGGAGTTGCTCTTGCATGTTAAATTGAGGGTGATTCTTTAATTTACAAAAAGCAAGTAATATTTCTGTAAATGAAATACAATATTTACATTGTATTTTATATTTTATATTTTACATTGTATATTTACAAAACATGTTTGTACTTATTGTTTCATAGGAAAGATAAGTGGGCACAGACCTTGAACTAATTTTTCTTTTTCTTTTTCTTTTTCTTTTTTTTTTGAGACGGAGTCTTGCTCTATCGCCGAGGCTGGAGTGCTGTGGCGTGAACTTGGCTCGCTGCAAGCTCCACCTCCCGGGTTCACGCCATTCTCCTGCCTCAGCCTCCCAAGTAGCTGGGACTACAGGCGCCCGCCACCGTGCCCGGCTAATTTTTTGTGTTTTTAGTAGAAACAGGGTTTCTCCATATTAGCCAGGATGGTCTTGATATCCTGACCTTGTGATCCGCCTGCCTGGGCCTCCCAAAGTGCTGGGATTACAGGCGTGAGCCACCGGGCCTGGCCTGAACTAATTTTTCGATGCTTACTGTAAGATAATTTCTTTTGTATAATTCTGGAATATTTAACATTTACATAATTTAATTTATTAAAATAACTTATCTGTAATCTTTCCCCCACCCAATGCTCCATCAAGTAAAATGGATTGCCGCAGGTTTAATGGTTTAAAGGACCTTATTTGGTTTGGACTTTTAACAAATTATTTATTATTTATTTATTTATTCATTTTTGAGATGGAGTCTCGCTCTTGTTGCCCAGACTGGAGTGCAGTGGCGCAATCTCAGCTCACCGCAACCTCCGCCTCCCGGGTTCAAGCGATTCTCCTGCCTCAGCCTCCCAAGTAGCTGGGATTACAGGCGTGCCACCATGCCTGGCTAATTTTTTTTGTATTTTTAGTAGAGATGGGGATTCTCCGTGTTGATCAGGCTGGTCTCGAATTCCCAACCTCAGGTGATCTGCTCGCCTTGGCTTCCTAAAGTGCTGGGATTACAGGCGTGAGCCTCCGTACCTGGCCTCTTTGATATTTTAAATTGTAAATATTATTTTGTATTTCGTTTGTTTTGCCATTAGATCTGCCAGTGTCACTTGCCCTCCAAAAGGTTCAACATCCTATTCGTTTTGACTGCTCTAGTAATATCTGAGGTTAAATGTGATTGAGACGGTTGCAAATTGGGTTCTGGTTATTTCCACATTTACTTGTTTGTTCTTTTAATGCCTGGTTTTTCATGTGAATATCGTTGGAGAGTGCTTTTCATTCTAGAAAGTTTTTAATGGTCTGCTAATTTATCATCTCAACAGTGATTTTCTTCATTAGTATTATAATTTAAAATATAAGTATGGAGCATCGAGCTGTAGATAATTATAGTAAGAATTCATTTGTTAAGATTTCTAACGTGTGTTTCTTGGTCCTTATGCTCAAATCTATATTTACAAACAGACTGCACTTTTGGTGTCTTATTCTTCACAAAATGAAGTCCCTACTATCTAAGATGTATTGTGTGAAAATTTAAAATGGAGTTGTACAGCCTAAGTCTCAGATGAAAAATGCAGAGGGAAGTAATTGGCCACATTCCAAACTCTTCTGAGAGACTGATCCAGTAGTCCAAAATGGGAAATGAAATTTCAGAAAAAGCATTCCCCAAAGAGGCATGATTCATCTTACGTGGCAGTAAATATAACTCTTTGAGCACAGTTATTTATTTGACCACTTCACTGGGGTCCAGGCTTGCCTATCTCTGCATATCAGCTTCTCAGCAAACTCTTAAAGCCCAATCTCAGTGCTTCCTATAACAATAAACTGTTAATCATTGTTGTTTGGTTTGTTTTAAAAAAAATTCTGCCTGTAGAATTGAGAGATCTTCCAAATATGCCAGTTCTGTCTCTACTATCTAGCATTGTGCCCACTCTAGCTTTATCTATTTTTTTTAACTTTCAGTTGATAAAAATGATCATAGAGGTCGGCTAGACTAAATCAGTGGCTTTTTTTCTAATATTCACCACAATTAGAATCTGGTCATTGCTGCGATCTCTAATATTAGAACTTTATTACCTAAGATGTACCCTGGAGGTGATGATAAGGACCGTTTTCTATTTATTGGGCCTTTTTTTGGTCCTAGTTTTACAGTCTGGCATCATAGAAAATATATGTTGATTACCTAACACATGCTTGGCACATGGTTAATGTTCTAAAGCTGTTGGTTGTTGTAACGATTAAAAAAATTTTTCTGTCTCTATCTCCATTTTATTTCTTATCTCAATCATTATCCATATCCATGTGTATCTATATATTTGTCTTCCATCCCATAAAAGGATGCCTGAGATATAGTAAGTGCTGTAAAAGTGTTTGCGAAAATTATTATTTTTCACATAACGCATTTTCAACTATTTGTTGATCACATTTAAATACTATATGATGTGTCATCATAGTGTCTGTGAGAATATTAACCAAATCTAATTCTTTCACAGGTACTTTGCTCATTTTAAGTAAATAAATTTTTTTTTTTTTTTGAAATGGAGTCTAGCTCTGTCGCCCAAGCTGGAGTGCTGTGAGGCGATCTCCGCTCACTGCAAGCTCTGCCTCCGGGGTTCACGCCATTCTCCTGCCTCAGCCTCCCGAGTAGCTGGGACTACAGGCGCCCGCCACCATGCCAGGCTAATTTTTTTGTATTTTTAGTAGAGACGGGGTTTCACCGTGTTAGCCAGGATGGTCTCGATCTCCTGACCTCATGATCCGCCTGCCTTGGCCTCCCAAAGTGCTGGGATTACAGGCGTGAGCCACCGCACCCGGCAATAAATATTTTTTAATAAATAAAAGAACAAGTAAACAATAATATGATTAAATTTTGGAAGTGGAAGGAAACATAAATTATTGGGTTCAACCCCTTTTTATCAGATGAGAAAATTGATTTGGACAGCCTGGACTTTTTAAATCCTTTCATTATCCAGAGGTCACTCTTATTTATATTGCCTCTCCTGAAATGTGGTATTATGTAATCTGTGCAAGTGATATTTCATTAGCTTCTGCCCTGGGTAAGTCCTTGATGACAAACGACTCTCTAGGGCCACCAGAAAACCATTCATGGTCAACATATATCAATCAACAATACGGGATTGAGAACTAGAATTCATTCATTTGCCCCTTAGAAAGATATGTTAAGAAAGTCTCTTTAGGTTGCCCAGGCTAATTTTCAACTCCTAAACTCAAGCAATCCTCCTGCCTCAGCCTCCCAAAACTCTAGGATCACAAGTGTGAGCCACCATGCCCTGCTTCTTTGACCAGTTTTTTTGGTAGTGATTGTGATGCCACCCAGAAAAATGATGCCCCTTTTTGTCTTCTCAGAGTATTCCATCATTGGAGAATCATAACCTGCAACTCACCCGAATTGGGGGTTAGGGCATGTTTTTGTGGGAATTCGTGGCTTAGAGCTTCCATAATGGATGGATTTGTGTAAGAATTTCCAACTTATTTTGTCCCCTAACATATAATTGAAATCATATAAACAAAAATGTGCATTCAGAAAAGGTATCCGACAGCGTGTTTTTGTGTACATTTTTAAAATTTATGGTAGAGAAATGTTCCTGTTTGTAATGACACTGGATCCACATAAAACCCCAGAGACGGGCGGATCATGAGGTCAGGAGATCGAGACCATCCTGGCTAACATGTTGAAACCCTGTCTCTACTAAAAATACAAAAAAAGTATCCGGGCATGGTGGTGGGCACCTGTAGTCCCAGCGACTCGGGAGGCTGAGGCAGGAGAATGGCATGAATCCAGGAGGCAGAGCTTGCAGTGAGCCGAGATTGTGCCATTGCACTCCAGCCTGGGCCACAGAGCAAGACTTCATCTCAAAAAGAAAAAAAAAAAAGTAAAAAGAAATATAGAAAGTTTCTAAAAGGAAATAGGGGTCACTAATATCAGTATCAGACAAAAAAACTAAGCTTCTTAACCCTAGATCTAGGAGTCTTTTCACACAGTTTTTCATAAGATTTTCATATATATATATATACACACACACATTTTTTTTCCTAAGCCTCCTTTATCTCTTATTTGAAAAATAACAGTTCTATCGTGTGCAGGAGTTTAGAATTTCTATTTAAGACTTTTATTTCTTTGTTTATGTTTCACTGGAGGCCAGAATATTGGATGGGATGTGTGTCTGGAAGAGTGATGTCGATGGTTTGAGGACATGAGTGCTGAGGACTTGAGCAAACTGATGTGTAGAATCTGGCTGGGAGGTAGAGAAGGAGTGGGAGGTATATAGAGAAAGGGCAGCTCGACAAGTATTTCTGGGAAGAAAAGTAAGACACAAGCAAAGCTATTATATCTCTGTTTAAATTTTTTTTTTTTTTTTTTTCATTTAGCTTTTTGAGTTTGTATGAAAATGAAGCCTGTTAAAATTCCATTTTTTTGACACCCTGTAGCGGCATCAGTCATCCTAAGGACTAAGAAGTGACATACAAGAGTGACAATAAGAAACAGTGTTAGACTCTATCTGAGAATTGGTGTAAGAGTTGTATTTAAAGTAGTCAAACATCTTTGAGATCTCTCCTCGTGCATTTATAACAATTTAGTTTTCTTTCTTCTGTTTCCATCTTTCCTTTTTCCTTATTTCCCTCCTTCCTCTCTTTTCTTTCTCTGTTTATCTCTCTTGTTTTTCCTCCATGCCTCCAATCCTCCTCCTCTTTCTCCCTCTCTTTCTTTTTTGTTTTTGTTAGTATTTCTTTAATAGGTATTTGTTAAGCATGTACTAGTGAGCTAGATGCTTTGGATGCGTGTGCTACAAACAGTGACACAAAACTTCTGCTCTCAAAGGAGCTTATACAGCAAGAAAGCTAAACAGTGCAAAAATTAAGACATTCAAAGTGGGATCTACTAAAGTTCTGAGTATGGAATAAGCATTATGAAGCAGAGAGGATATTTTAAAATTTTAGCTTAAAAGTGTAGTCCATGTCAGTAAGTGTTACTGATTTGAGTCCAGGAAAATACTGGCCATTGTGACCTGTTCTTAACTGTATAACAGATTCACCTATTATAACATGTAAAGTATGGTATATGAGATAATTATATTATACCTTTTTAATATTAAATATTACCGCAAGCAAGTGGAATTGAGTGAGAATTGAGAAACTGACTCCTGTAGTTCCTTTAAACATTTTTCCTGTGGCCGGGCGCGGTGGCTCAAGCCTGTAATCCCAGCACTTTGGGAGGCCGAGACGGGTGGATCACGAGGTCAGGAGATCGAGACCATCCTGGCGAACACGGTGAAACCCCGTCTCTACTAAAAAAATACAAAAAAACTAGCTGGGCGAGGTGGCGAGCGCCTGTAGTCCCAGCTACTCCGGAGGCTGAGACAGGAGAATGGCCTGAACCCTGGAGGCGGAGCTGGCAGTGAGCTGAGATCCGGCCACTGCACTCCAGCCTGGGCGACAGAGCAAGACTCCGTCTCAAAAAAAAAAAAAAAAAATTTTCCTGTTCTTTCCTTTCTGTGCAGGAGAGCATTTTGGTAATAAGATAAAAAGTAGATACTCTGTTTAGACAAACCTGTGAGGAACTATACGTTTGGTAGCACTTGCTTAATCAAATATACCATGTACTATCCCAAATTTTTGGTCATGTGTTGAGCAGGAGAATGGTAATTTCATGGAATGGAGGGGTCATCAGGAGGAGACAGCAAAAGCAAAGTGCTCAGTGCCCAACAGAGGAGGCGGGTGTCTTGGGAATACCTCTAGCATGCATGAATATGTTAAAAAGCTGTGGATGGTTAAGAGAGTTTTGGGCAATATCCCTTGGATACATGTGTTTGGGGTTCTATAGCGTATTGCTTTGGGGGTCATTTAGTAGGAATAAAAAACTCTCTCCAATGTAGCAACCCCTCAAATTCTCACGGCATTAAATGATGGAATGATAATAATTGTTAGTGAACATTTTCGAGTGCTTACTACAGTCTTCACACACAGCCAGTCCCTGAATCACGTCCTAGCATTATCTTCGTTGGGCAGGTGAGGAAATAAAGATGAAATAGCTTATTGGAGATTACCCAGATGGGAGCTGAAGCTATTAGCTATATTAAATACTGTTTCCCCAATAGTAAGAAAATGTCAGTTAGTATTTATTTACATGAAGTTTGGCAGTTTGAAAGGGTTTTGATATCTGCTATATTTTGTGATTAGCACAACACTGCTGTGCAATATGTTAGGCCAGGCAATGTATGTATCTTATTTTAAGAGATGGAAAAAATTAAAACTCGGGGAAACTATCATGCCTAAGAACACATGGACAGTAAGTGATAAAACTAATAGTCACCTTTAGGTGTCTTTAAAACCTAAGCGTAATCCACCACACTCTGATATCTGATATCCACCACACTCTAATATTTAAACACACAGGCATCTAATTTAAGGCAAATTTCCAATCATGCTATTGAAATTCTAATAGTCCCTGGTGCATGGGAATGTAAATTTCAGTCTCTTAGTAATTATCTTGTGCACTATACAGTCTTCACTGGAGTTGCCAGATAAATGAGATGTCATTGCACTTAACAGCAAGGATCATTGCCGCTGGCTTTTGATTGGCTCCATCTGTTGCTAGGAGGAGTTGTTATCTCTCAGCAGCTGCCAACCAAGCAGGCATTTCTGAGTGGAGCTGAGTCTAGGTTGACAGTAGCTAGAAAAGGGATGTATCCTAACCTGGCAAGGACATCCTTCAAGTCGATGTTTTTGTCTACTAGTGTGACAAAATTTCTCATGTTGATGCATTTCATTGGTTTTTTTTGGAGCCCATTTTTTTCCATACTTAAATTTGTGTAATGGCTGACAGACCATATTCATGCACCTTACAAAAGAAAAAGTACATTGCAATTAACGTATGAAATGCAGAATTTGGTTCCAGCTCTATTGGAAAAGTGATACATTGTTTGATTCAAAAAATAAGGATTGTTTTTTCTAAATAAGGACTCTGGGCACACATCATTTTCCTAGCAATTACAAAAGCGATTTAAAAATGTTCCCTTTAGGATTTTGATAAAAGAATGAGAATTGTCTGATTTGGATGGCTTCCCATGTTTAAAATCCTGTTTATCTGCAATGTGACTGAAATAGATGCTGGGGAAGGAAAAGCATTATGTTCGTTCTTTCCCTTCTTGCCTTTACTTATAGTCTGTCTGCCTGGAATGTTCTTCACCTTGTTTAGCTAACTCCTCTTCACTCCTTAAGATCAGGCTCAAATGCAAGACTTGTGACAAAACTTCCCACACGTACCTCTCCCATTAACACGTACTTCCTTCCTTCTTAGTGGGCTCAGAGTTCTTCCTTTGTACGTCTAGGTTGATACTTAGACCAGTAAACTCTGTGTGCTCACTAGTTTCTGCATGGCCTTTTCCATTCTGAGCCCATTGAATGTCTGATGTGCAAGGACCACATTTTATGCAGTTTGGAATTCCTGGGACCTAGTCCTGTGCCTGGCCTTAGCAAACACCCCTCCTTAAATCCCCAACACCAACGTCAAGACATTTAGTATGTCTTAATCTCTGAACAGCTCAGTTTAGTTTCAAGTTTCTCAAAAGTGAGGCTTAAAAGGGGGAGAAATCCCACCCCAACAGCAAAATCTTAATTGTATGTCTGACCCCTTAAATATATTAACTGCCTTCAATCATACACAAACGCAGATGTATTTGAGCATTTTCTAATGACAGTCTGAAAAATGGAGCACAGTCTGTTTAACCTGGAAGAAACCACACAAAGTCAGTTGCCTACAAGCTCTATGACAGATGTGAAAGGAAGGCTCCCAGAGGAGACATGACCTGCCTAAGGCCACCCAGAGGGCTGGTGGCTCTACTTCAACACCTAGCAGGCATTCTATTAGATTTTTTTTCTCCCTCTCACTCGATTGTTCTGCAAAGCAAGGGTTGTGCTCACTTTTATATTCCCCATAGCACCGTCTTAGTTGTACATTTTGGATTCTTGGTAAATATTAAAATGAAATAGGGCTTCTCTTATTCTCTTCATCATACTCTTTTCATGGCCAAAGGTATAAGAGAGAAAAGATAGCTCTGATTTGAGAGTAAACGAAAGAAGAGGTGGTTGCTCAGCCTCCAGTCAAAGGATTTGATGGCGAAAGTTTGCCTCTTCCTCCTTGTTTCTTTCCCTGCTCCCTTCCTTACCTGACTTCTACTCCCATACTCTCTTTTCTTCTTCTCAAGGTGGAGAATCTACCCAATTTCTGCAGTGTGTTGAAGAGTGTCATAATTCAAAATACTAAGCAGCAGTACCCTCTTTTTCTACACACTCCTCCCTTCATCTGGAACACCCTCCCTCCACTCTGCCTGGCCAATTTGTGCTCATCTTACAGGTCAAAGCTTCAACTCCACTGACCACGAGACTATGGATGCCTTTGTTGCCACAGTACTCTTTTCCTCCATGGAACTTATCATAACTTTTTGGGTTCTTACTCACTTAATTAATGCCTGTCTCTCCAAGTCGACTGTAAGCTTCACAAGGTCAGAGACCATTTGTGGTGTTTCTATACCACTGGATATCTATCACCTAGCTTGTGGTACCTGGCACATAATAAGTGCTCAATACATTTTTACTTACTGGACGAATTGAGTAACTAAACAATAATTAGTAGTCCTTGGCTATTTCCGCCAAGTGACTATTTAGTGGGACCCTGTTTCATTAAGACTCTACTTGCAAGATAGAGAGAGTATTCAGTTTTCTCCCTGATACTTGTCTTGGAATGATTTCTCCATGCCCAGTGATTCATTTATCTTTACCTAGTCCTAACCTATCCCCTTCCTGATATTGCAAACTCCTTTCTGTTGCCCTTTTTTTTTCACAGTAATATTTTAAGTTCATTTTTCTTTGGACTTTCAATACCTGATTGTATTTTCCTTATAGAAAGTGACCTGTCTACTCTTCTTTGTCCCATGCATTTGCTATGCTTGCACATTAACTGATTACTGGACAATCTTTCGGGAATTTTCTTTTTCTTTGAGATAGAGTATCACTCTGTCATCCAGGCTGGAGTGCAGTGGGGTGATCTCGGCTCCCAGGTTCAAGCGATTCTCATGCCTCAGCCTCCCAAGTAGCTGGGGTAACAGGTATGTGCCACCACACCCAGCTAATTTTTGTATTTTTTAGGAGAGGTGGGGTTTCACCATGTTGGCCAGGGTGGTCTCAAACTCCTGGTTGCAAGTGATCAGCCCCCCTTTACCTCCCAAAGTACTGGGATTACAGATGTGGGCCACTGCGCCAGGTCAGCCTTCAGGGATTCTTAACTATTTTGTGCCATGGATCACATTGGCAGTCTTGTGAAGCCTAGGGATTCCCTTTTTAGAATAATACTTTTTAATTTATAAAAGAGAAAATATATAACATTACAAAGAAAATGAATTATTGTGAAATATAATTATCTACAACTCTTGACTTTTCTCATGACTGCCCCCAAGAAAGACCTGACTTGACAAAATTGGCACCTACCATGCTGCCCCCAGGCCCTGACCCCAGGCATTTGGAAGGTGATAGATTGGTTGTCCAGGACTGTAATGTTGGGCTGTCTCTGTTTAAGCTAAAAATTAAGGTAAACTATTAGGTCCCTTCTGGACAGCCCTGTTGTTACGTTTTATATAGCCTTTCATAATCAGCCTCAATGACAGGTATGTCCAGCAAATATCCAAATTGGTTTTAAAGTCAGTTGCATCATCATTTGCTGATATTTAAAGTAGATCGTTATAATGTAGTAAGCACCACTGGTGGCTAGCTCTGGGAGGAGGGCTGCCATGTGACAGAGTAGGTAAGATTTTCCAACCCAGGACACCTGGCAGGTGCTATTAGCAGTGATACCAGGGTCTTCCTGAGCACCCCCTAGGGGTGGCAGAAGGGATTGCCTGTGCTCCCCTGTGTTTTGCCAGAGTTTCTATTGGCTTTTGTGTGAGATGAACACAATCCGTAGAGAAAATAGGCCCCAGTGGGACAGGTGGAGCAATAAGCACAGGAAGAAAAACAAAATGCATAAATACCTGAGGCAGCTTTGTAATTTCAATACTGAAATGAAGTCCTTCTAATGAGGAAATATCCAATAGAATCAATGTATTTGTGGAAAGACTATCTTAGGCTGGGATCTGGAAGACTTGAGTTCAATGACTGGCTCAGTGTTTTGTGCCTTACTCATTGCACAGAGAGTACTGTCTACAACTTCATGTGGCATTCCAGTCGTTCTCCTCGCAGTGTGGAGTCACTCCTCCTCCCTTCCAGCTGTAAACTCATCCAGTGATATTTCATTAATAAGAATTTATGGAACATTTTTAGTGTATCAGCACGGTTAAGACATTCTTTTGGGAACACCACCATATCCTCCAGAATGCCTAGGACAAAATTTAGCATAAACTGTGTACTTGAGGAGATTTTGTAGACTTCTTGTATGTTTCCATACAAGTAATTATGGTGTACTATGCCATAGAAGTCTTTCAGCCTTTTATTCAAAAGAGACTTACATTTTCTCATTTTGAAAATACAATATACATTAGGAGAGGTAACAATCTGAGGAATATTTCAGACACATGAAAGAATAAGTCATGTCCTCAAACACTATAGACGCACACATTTACATACAACCAATCTGTATGGTAATCACAGGCCAATCTCATCCAGAATTTCTCAGTAACACAAATCAAGTTTGAATGTACAGAGTGTAGTCAAAAGTGATATAATTTCAGATACAGATTTCTCCAGATTGGTGGTAGCAGGAAAGCTATTTCCACTTCTTGGCCTTCCCTCAGTCTGCAACAATCTTCTCCAATTTCTTCCGTCTATCAAAATCATGCAAAACCCAAGTGAAACTACATCTTTTGTGAAGCATTGTTTTGAAGCCTCACTGATATTGATTGGATATTTGTCCCCTCCAAATCACATGTTGAAATTTGATCCGCACTGTTGGAGGTGGGGCCTGGTGGGAGGTGTTTGGGTCATGGAAGCACATCCTTTATGAATTGCCTGGTGCCATTCTTGAGGAATTGAATGAGTTCTCACTCTTAGTTCCCATGAGATCTCTGTGTTAAAAAGAACCTGACGTGTTCTCTTTGTTCTCTTGCTCTCTCTCTCACCATGTGATGTGCAGACTCCACCTCCCACATCTCCTTCCACCGTGACCAGAAGTTTCCTGAGGCCTTAGCAGAAGCAGAGGCTGGTGCCGTGCTTCTTGTAAAGCCTGTAGAACCATCAGTAAAATAAACCTCTTTTTTTTTTGTCTCTTTGAGACAGAGACTTGCTTGTCACCCGGGCTGGAGTGCAGTGGCGTGATCTTGGCTTACTGCAACCTCCACCTCCTGGGTTCAAGTGATTCTCTTGCCTCAGCCTCCTGAGTAACTGGGATTACAGGCATGCACCATGCCTGGCTAATTTTTGTATTTTTAGTAGAGATGGAGTTTCGCACCATTTTGGCCAGGCTGGTCTTGAACTCCTGACCTCAAGTGATCTGTCTACCTCGGCCTCCCAAAGTGCTGGGATATTACAGGCATGTACCACCTTGACTGGCCAAAATAAACCTCTTTTTAAAATAAATTACCCAGCCTTAGATATTCCTTTATAGCAGCACAAAATGGACTAAGACACTCACCAAATAGAAGTATTTCTTTCTTCTTTTGTTCTCCGACCCTCCTGTTCTTCTATTGTTATCTTTAATCATCTTCATTTTTCACTTACCTATCTATCTCTAGTTAATTATAAACTCTATGAGATCAAGGGACAGATAACATTTTTCTCTTCTTGTTGCTAAATCATTCAGTGATTTGCAGATAGCAGAGTTCAACAAATGATGATTGATTGACTGATTAAATGAATGAACAAATAAATATATGAGTTAATGAAGCTGAGAGAAGATTAGTTTTTTATGTTGGGATGACTACTGATTGCTGTGTGCCGTGCACTGTGTTCAGTCTTGGGTATACAATGCTGAACTTGCGCTTGCCACCACAGCACTAATGGTCTAATCTTTTAATAACGGTTACAAATGCCTTCTCAGTGTTATATTCAGAAATGCAGACATTCTACCATTTTTGAGGATATGTGGAAAAATCTGTGACTCTTAAAAACTGAACACACATTGGAGTACAGAGGTGAGCTTTGGAGAAATATAGTCAGCATAAAGAAACCTACGGGTTCAGCTATCAGTGCCTAAAAATATTGAAGATGTTAACCGTATCAATACAGCACTGCTAACTTTGGGGATGTTAGAGATTATCTTTCAGTCTCAAAAGAAGATTCCTTTTTGAACTTATCCAAACCATTTCTTGCTTGAAATCCTCAGTTTTATAATCAATTGCTCATTCTCCTGACAAATGAGTATTCTGGGGATTAATTATTGTAAAGCACTTTGCAGATGAAAGGCCTATATAAATTCTAAGTGTTATTGTTACGTCGTGGGTGATGTGCCAGGGAAATATTGACAAAAGTCCTTATTTGCTAAAGCCTGCCTTGGTGTATTAAACTCCTGCTATAGAACAGTGCCTCTGGGAGTCTTGTATATTCTTTTCTTTAGATATGTGAATTGGCAATTAAAAATAATTATATTGCAGTTCTCTGTCATGCCAATCAAGAAATCTGCATTGAACAACACAGGATGTGGTCTTTGAGTTCCAGTTACCAAACAATATACTTTTCTCTTCCCTTTCAAACAAAATATTGCATCTGAACCAGTCTAGCAATCCAGGAGACGTTTTTAATTTTTAAAATTTTTGCTTCATAGCATATTTGCAGAAAAGTGAGTGAATCAGTCTTGTTTGTGGGCTATGACTCAAATCGTGGGAAATTCTAGCCAAATAGGTTTCTCTCTTTTTATTTTTTTGAAGCAGACATACCTGTATTTTGACCCTCGTACTTTTATTGTTCTTGACAACATGTGCTGGGAGAGGGGATAGTAAAGGGTGAGCAATAACCATGTTGTGCCAAAAAGAAGTCTAGATAATGAAACTTGAACAAAACAATTTGAAAGAAGTTCGGTTCTCATTTAGGGGCACTTTGCTGACTACCTGGATTTTATTCCTTTTGTAAACTTGCATGTAAGCCTGTCTTCTCTGGGTTTGGGCTAAAATGTGTACAGGAATAATGTTATCAGTGCAAATGATAGAAGAGAATTAGGTTGTACAAGCTAAGTACTCCACATGTTTTTTTCTGAAATCTAAAGTTTGGACCTTAAAAGTATTTTATTTTTAAATTTGACATTATCAAATTTGCAGGACATTTCTTAAGGGATTGTAAAAGTTTCATACAGAATTATAGATTACTTGTGTGCATTAAACTTGTAAAGAGCAGTATTTCATTTCTTATGAAGACCTAATAATGTTCTTTACAAAGAACTAAAGAATCTGTACAACTAAAGATGATAAATATTAATATCATGTTTTGGGATGTTGTCTTTTCTTATTAAATCAGGACAATTTTTGAAGATTTGGTTTAGAAACAAATGAGGCTGGGCACAGTGTCTCACACATGTAATCCCACCCCTTTTAGAAGCCAAGCCGGGGCTATCACTTGAGCTCAGGAGTTTGAGACCAGCCTGGGGAACATGGCAAAACCTCGACTCTACAGAAAATGTGAAAATGAGCTGAGCATGATGGTGTGCGCCTGTGGTCCCAGCTACTGGGAAGGCTGAGGTGGGAGTACCACTTGAGCCTGGGAGGTCAAGGCCATGATTGTGCCACTGCACTCCAGCCTGGGTGACAGAGACCCTGTCTCAATAAAATAAAATAAAATAAAAACATTGTAGGCCAGGCATGGTGGCTCAGGCCTGTAATCCCAGCACTTTGGGAGGCCGAGTCAGGTAGATTGGTTGAGGTCAGGAATTTAAGACCAGCCTAGGCAACATGGTGAAACCCTGTCTCCACACACAAA
>NW_012118932.1:5801024-5826846 GCF_000951035.1 Colobus angolensis palliatus
AGAGCAAGACCCTGTCTCAAAAAAATAAAATAAAATAAAATTTTAAAATTAATTAATTAATTAAATATTTCTATTGCAGTTTTAAAATCATAGTTGTATTGGAATAGCTGTGAAATATAGGAGTGTTTGTGATAAAAATAGTCTATACCAACTTGATTTTGACAAGTATTTCAGGGAAGAGATTTGAGTTTGTATGAGATTCACTATTCTTTAAAGAGAAAATCTAGATTTACCTTTAAGACAGTCTATCAAAACAATCATTCTAGGTTGATATATTTTAATATTGCTTCCTGTTGAAATGTTTCATTAAGATTCCTGCTGTGATTATATTTAGCTCTTCTTCATTGGCTAGAAAATTAAAAGAGAAATGTAGACATTAATTTGATGTATCCACACTTTGATGTTCTGTCTTCGAATTCTTCTTAAATATAACACATTATTTTGAGGTCTTATGTGTGTTGAACAGTTATTCAGTAGAGATGGCGTCTGAAGTCCATACTGCCATGGGCAGTGATTCTAGTTGGGTGAGGCATAAGGAGATTCCTGGCATATTAGTGGTGCCAGTGGTTATATTCAAAGGTCATGATGACCTAGTGGTATAAATATTTCCAAAATTAACATGCTGTTTTATAGTGGATAGATGAGTGAACTGGGAGTGAGGAAATCCAATTACTAGTTCCAATCCTGCCACTGACCCACACCAAAAAGTACAATGCATCGCCAGAAGGCTCTAGGCAGTTCTCTCAGATAGGTCTGCTTTTGTAAGCCAGAGAGAGTAGGAGGTGAGGAGGTGCCTGAATGCTAGCAAGAGAGTGAGGCAAGATTCAAACCTTTTTTCTCCATCACTGTGAGTCTTAAAGCCTCATCATCTTTTGTCACTAGAAACAATATGTTTACATCTGCCTAGAACTCCTGTCTTCAATTGGTAGGATAATTAACCTGCTAGAGTCCACTGGTATTATTTTAAGTTACGGTCTTATGGCCAAAATTCTGAGAGTTTGTGTCTCAAGAAACCAAACCTCTTGATGACTTCCTGGTTTTATATGCTCAAGGGAGCCCTCTTAGTGTTAAGCAATATGTCTTTATAGAGAGATATTATATTTTTCTGAAAGTAGTTACCTAATCTAATTAAAGTTTATTTACCCCGATCAATTTAGAAGATTGCTGTTGCTTATCTTTTATTTTATGTTATAGATGCAAAATTTTTCCCTATCAGCCAAAATATGTTGGAAAATCAGGAAGAAAGCAAAAAAAGCATGGTAAACATTAAAAAGACAAATTGTGATGTCTTTCTATACAATCTCATGCACTTTACTTGTAAGTGTAGAAATTATTCTGCTTTTGTGTGATCTGATATCTGTGCTTCTCCCAACCTAGGTGGTTTTGTTTCTTTGCCTAAGGAGATGGGAAGCTACACTTAAAAAGGAGAAAAAGAAAAGAGTGACAGCGATGACAGGGAACAGTGCTATGACTGGAATGTGTGTGCCCCCTACATTCATATGTTGAAATCTTAACTCCTAAGGTGGTAGTTTTAGGAAATGGGGCCTTTGGGAGGAGATTAAGTCATAAGGGCTCTCAAAAATGTCATAAGCGTCCTTATAAAAGAGACCCTGGAGAGCTAGTTAGCCCCTTCCTCCAAGGAAGGACTCAGTGAGAAGGTGTATTCATCTGTCTCACGCTGCTGATAAAGACATACCTGAGACTGGGAAGATAAAAGGTTTAATGGACTCACAGTTCCACGGGGCTGGGGAGTTCTCCTAATCATGGTGGAAGGCAAGGAGGAACAAGTCCCATCTTACAGGGATGGCAGCAGGCAAAGGCAGAATGAGAGAGAAGTGAAAGCGGAAATCCCTTATGAAACCACCAGATCTCATGAGATTTATTCATTACCATGAGAACAGTACGGGGGAAACCACCCCCCATCATTCAGTTATCTCCCACCAGGTCCCTCCCACAACTTGTGTGAATTACGGGAGTAAAATTCAAGATGAGTTTGGGTAGGGACACAGACAGATGGCCTCATGTATTGACCAGAAGAGCAAGCGCTTACCAGACACTAAATCTGCCGTCACCTGAATATTGGACTTCCCAGCTTCTGGAACTGTGAGAAATAAATTTATATTGTTTATAAGCCATCTGGTACAGCTTCCCAAACAGATGAAGATAAGCAAGAACCAGGAGAAACAACCCTGAATCAAAAGAAAAGGCAGACGAATGTTGAATATATATTAGAAAACGTTCCACACAAAAAGAAGGAAAGTGAAAGGTATGGAATCTCTAAATCTTTAATTAATTATCAATGGCAGTCAGTGCTACATTCCTGAGAAGCCTAGTATACTGAGACTTTATTCGTGTGCATTGTTCTCTTAAGAACCTCACAAAATTTGGCACTTCCTTTGGATACAAAGGATCTCAAACTGATAGCAAATCAAAACACCAGAATAATCCCTAAATCAAATTAACCTTGAGGGCATGAGGATGTGGTGATGGACAGATATGTGAAGTTTTATTTTAGAAAACCCTTAAGAATGTGGTTCAAATTTAGCACTGGAAAAATGACTGGAAATCTCCAGATACATACACTTCATTTTCTCTTCTGTTAACAAACTGTAACAGGTAAGTGTTCATATGATTTTCTTTTATTTCCCAAGAGAAAGTGTTTTTCTTCCTCTAAATTCCACCTTTTTTTTTTTTTTCTGGAATACATCACTAAGGCACAGAATTAGATTAACCAGAGAAAACTTTGATTGAGTTAAATGAAATCTCTCTCTTTCCTTCTTCAATCTCTCTTTCTTATCTGTCTATGAAAGAAATTTAAATGAAATTCTGAGAGATCATATGATCAAAATTACCTCTCAAGAAGTCAGTTGTTGGCTCATGCCTATAATCCCAGCGCTTTGGTAGGAGGAAGTGGGAGGATTGCTTGAGGCCAGGAGTTCAAGATCAGCCTGAGCAACTTAGCAAGACCCTCATCTTAAAAAAAATTTAAAAAATAAAAACCTAGACAGAGCGAGACTCCGTCTCAAAAAAATAAATAAATAAAATAAAAAAATAAAAACCTAGCCGGACATAGTCGCACCTGCCTGTAGTCCCAGCTACTCAGGAGGCTGAAGCGGGAGGATCGCTTGAGCTCAGGAGGTCGAGGCTGTAGTGAGCCATGATCACACCACTGCACTTCAGCCTGGGTGGCCACGCAAGACTCTGTCTCAAAAAATTGAAAATAAAAAAGAAGTCAGTTGTTCAACTGGTATGTTTGTGTTGAAGTGTGTTGCTTGTTGTTTTAGATATGTATGTTTTAGATAGAAAGTGAGGCAGTCAGAGAGGGAGACTGACTTTACAAACCAGAAAATTGTATCGACTGTTAAAATCTTTTCTGCCATGTTTATTTCAGTATCTTAGACTTAAAGCAATTGCATGCATATTTGAATAAATGAATGAATTTTCATTTAATATCCTCTCATTTTATTATTTTATAAGTAAGACAATATAGAAAGAGAATAGAGTCAGATGTTTCTATTTTCCTTTATTAAGATGAGAAATCAGCACTGATTAAAGGCATTTTGAAGCAATCAAGGTCACTGTCCTCAAGTAAATTATCACAAATTCTCTTTATAAAACTTAGAAAAGGATGCTGACTCATTGCAACATATTGTTTTATGTTTGTGACTGTATAATATTCTGCAAACACGAAAAAAATAATTGTTTAGTATTCCTGACACGATGACCAATAAAATGCCACAAACACAAAGCATTTGAAAAGAAATCACGTGATTTGTCAGTAGCTACTTGGTCCATATGTGAACACAGTAACTTGCCCTTAGAAAGTCGCTTATAACATGCTGAACAAACTTCTGATTCTGAGCAATAATAGTGAGTAGTTTTAAATTTACTATGAGTGTGATCAAAATTTGGTGTGAATTTTAGCCATTTTCATATTTTGGTTGAGTGTCAGCACATGTTTTGAGCTTTGATTGTGAAATTATTACGATTTGCCTTCCTATTTCTACTTAAGTGGCATTTCAAATTGGGTTAGATGCATGGTTCCAATGCCAATTTGATACACATATTGTCAAATAGAGCACACTTTGCTTTTATGAGGACTTCGGGAAAATAGTTCTTTTTTCCTTTTAATTAAGATTCACAATCTTTTGCTCCATAAGTTTAGTGTCAAAGGTTACATAACTTTAGTATTTCCTTTAAAACATGGAAAGAATGTCTTTCTATGGCTAATTTGTTTCCATATATTTATTTCCCCTCCTTATTTCCATAGGTTTCTCACATTTATTCTATTAATATATACCTTTTGCTCTGTATTAGTAAGCCAGTATTTCCCAGAGTATTTATTTGAGGAATATTTTTGGGTGATATTCTGGAACAAACCTCTGGCAGTAGTGATTTTTTTTTTTTTTTTTTTTTTTTTTTTTTTTTTAGACAGGATCTTGTTCTGTGGCCCTGGCAGGAATGCAGTGGTGCGATCTTGGCTCACTGCAACCTCGACCTTGCCCAGGCCCAAACAATTCTCCCACCTCAGCTTCCTGAGTAGCTGGAACCACAGGTGTGTGCTACCACACCCAGCTAATTTTGTTTATTTTTTATGGAGATGAGATCTCACTATGTTGCCCAGGTTGATTTCAAATTCCTGGGTTCAAGTGATCCTTCTGCCTCGCCGTTCCAAAGTGCTGGGATTACAGGTATGAGCCACCACGCCTGACCTGTAGTGATAATTTTTTAAAAAGTAACATGCGTAAGATTCTCAAACTCTTATGTCCGTAGAATAATTAATAAATTAAAAGTGTTTTATAAAAATGTATACACATATATCAGATATTCTTAATATCCAAGAAGCTCTCCTACTCAATGGTAGTAAATCACCAATGATAATAAGAAAAGCAATTTATTTATGCACAAATACATGTACAGTCCATGAACTGGAGATGTGATATTTTAATATTATTTAATAAGCAAGGGGTAGTGACATTGCAGATGTAGATAGATAGATAAATACACACACATATATGCATAGAGGTGAAAAATACACTTATATGTATAGATGTTTTTCGATGAATATGTGTATATACATGTACGTTATATACATATTTTTTATATGTGTCCTTTTTTTTGAAGTAAATACCTTTATAGCTTTCCAGACCAGAATTGATTATAAGACTCCTATATTGTTGTTAACAAGGATAGAACCTGCATGTAACTAGTGGGGTATTTTTGTGTTTTAACAAAGAGTCACTTTAATACAATACAATTTAAGAACCTGTCTTTTCTGTGCAGCAAGTGGAATTTCCCAGCTAGTTACATGAAGAAATAAGTATCATGATGTGTTGGAAACTTGAGAGGTCAAATCCTGGCCCTGCTACTCAGGAGCAGCACAGCTTGGGCAAATGAGTACTCTGTGAATGTCAGGTCGCATGCTGGGTGTTTCACATGCTTTCTCTTACTTAATCATTAGCCCATTCAGATGCTGTAAATACTGATCTACATTCTAGATGTATATTAGCATAGAAGCTGAATTTCTGAGAAGAAATGTATCTAGAGTTGCATGACTAATAAATGGCACACCACAGGGTTGGGCTTAGCTGTCTTCAATAGCCTTGCTCTTAACCATTGTAACTAGGAATTGTACTCTATAGACAGATCGCAACTCCTACGACTTCCCCTTCTTTCACTGCTTTATGAAAAGCTCCTACGCCTTGATCTGAAGCCGTGATTTACGTATTACTGTAACATAGAGATACCATCAGTAGGCAGTGTAGTGCAGCCCAATCTTTTAAAAAAGTAATATTTTTAATTGAGAAATCATAATTGCATACATTTATGGGGTACAGAGTGGTATTTTGATATATATGTACAAAGGTGAATGAATAAGTCAAGCTAATTAACGTATTTATCATGTCACATAATTTTCTGTGGTAAGAAATTTGAAATTTACTATCTTAGTAATTTTGCATTGTACAATATATTATTATTGGTTATAATCACTCTGCTGTGCAATCCATCTCAAAACGTATTCCTCTTGTCTAACTAAAAGTTTGTACCCTTTGACCAAGAGCTTCTTTGCCTTTCCTCCATCCCCAGCCAAGAGGAGATATTAGTTGGATCTAACTCCAAGCTCCCATGCAAAGCAGTCATTTTGCAAATGTCACTTGATCTCTTTGAGCTTCAGTTTTCTCATCCATAAGAGAAAGATGATAAAACCTTTTCTGAAGGGCTACTGGAAGGTTGAATGAGGTCCTGTCAGCTGTGTTTTAAAATAAATTATTATAACTGGGCTTGATATCTCCTTGTCATCCCTATTTTGTAAATTCTGCTTATTCCCCTGGTAAAGAGAACTGGCATTTATTGGACATCTAATATGTACCAAGTGCTTTATTTACACTAATTAAGATTAACTACAAACTTAGATATTTGATGTTACTTTAATTTTGTAGTAAATAAACAAAAGTTAAAAGTGGTTAACTCTCCCACATAATGAAACTAAGAAGAGATGCAGTCAATAATCCCACTCTGGCTTATTTGCTCTTCTCTCCTGCAGGCTGGAGCCAGGCCTGTGCAGTACCCAGCAAGATTCCAGTCTCTTCGTCACACATGTCGACTTAGAATGGTCACTGTATTTTCCCATTTGAATCCTCTACTTGTTTTTTTCTTCATATCTTCCAGTGACTGTTCCTTCTTGTTTTATTCTTACCTTCCTTTTGGCACAAAACTGAGATGCGATCCTTTTGCTCCAAATCACCAGTCACATTATCTGTTTTGTTGTCATTGTAGCACTTGTCACTGTCTGAAATTATTGATGTGTTTAGCAAGGCACTGATGGATTCAGTCAAAGGAATGTAAGTTCCACGAGGCCAGGGACCTTGTCTATCTTCTTTGGTCCTGCATCCCAGCACTTAGAATGGAGCCTGGCATTTTAAATACATAATCAATAACTGTTGAATAAATGAATGAAAGATGCTCGGCTATTTCCCCAAAACTCTTTTCTATTCTCAGAGGCTGATCAAATCATTTTAAATATAACCTTCAGGTTCCTGCATGATTATCAGTCTTTTCCTTGAACGTCACCCAATTTCCTGGAAAGATTTCTTGGTGGTAATAGACTTGAGTATCAGTGAGTGGTTTCCTCTTGTAGTGGGATGTCAAGGGCACTCGGACACGGGGCTTTTTTTGGTATCATGAATGGTAGTTCTATGACAAAAGTTAAGCATAAAAGGCATGGTACACATGAGAGCTTAGGAAATGTTGAAGATATTTAAAATGGAAATACAGTGTTTATATCCTGAGTGCACAGTTTGCAGCCAATCTTTAAAGTGATATTTCAAATAGAAAAATGGATTTATAACCAGGGCCCATGTTCCTTGGTAACCAGCACGAACCAGTTTTGGGATAGACTAAAATTTTGTCTACTTTGATATTGAAAAGCCATTTAATAAGAATTAATTGGAGCTCTATTGCTTGAGTACATTTATCATTGTCAAAATCCTAATTATGAATACTTTATAGTTGATGATTCAAGAAAATAGGATGGCCATGGATGACCTTTCAGGCTGTCAACTGGAAATGTGGAATCATCAATTAAGATATAACTATCATTTGTATTTTAAATATAAATTTCATCTGAGTATCAACTATAACAAAAGAGCATACCATAATTTAGTAGAAATTTAAAAAATTAATCACAGGCATAAATCTAATTTTGAAGGAAGATTCATGAATCCTTTGGGAGAATAGATAGTATATTTTGTCTTTCTCTTAAATGATACCTAGATGGTTTATGTAATTGCACTTGAGCTTTGATAGTACTTCTTGATGTCCATGTTAAGTGTATTCTGCATTAATTGCTATAAATTGCTCTGGTTCCTGCTGTGAATTTATTTTTCTGTTAGGTAATTGTTTGTATTTTGTGAATGATGCATCTTTGTCACACAGAGTAGCACTGCAGTTCACAAACTAATTTTTTCCTTGCCCACAGATCGCTTGAAAACTTGTCACTTCTACCCAAAATTGTGCCTATAATGAACACCCCAAATCCTGAAGCGCTTTTGGAAGATTCTTTTTTTTTTATTCTAAAGCCTTTCCTTCAACTTATTTCTAGGGGTGATTAGTGATTAGTGCCTTATTAAACAGTAACTGACAATAACTACATTTTCTTGGTAACTGAGTTTATCAAGGAAAGTTACTACACCAGGAAGCCCTTTTTGACTTAGGCTGAGTTGAAGAAGTATCTTTTGTCTATGCTTCTGCTCTAAGGTGTTTATATTTGTCATAGCATTTGCTACTTTTTTTGGTTTTGTTTTTGAAAATAAGATATCCCTTTCCACTAGTAGACAGTGAGTATCTCAAAAGCAAATGATCCAGATGCCGTGTCAAGCTTTATAAACTCAAATTCTAGCATAGTTCTTGGCACACAATAAGTATTAAGTAAATAGTTGTTGAACTTGAAATCTAGGTGAGTACTCTTTTCCTTTACATTCTCAGAGTCATTTACAGTTTTGCAATCATTTGCCCCTCCACTGTAGGACCCCAGTCTACTTTGGGGTTAGTGGTTTTACTATTTTGGGTAGCTTTTTAAATGGAATCTCTTCTCACTTGTGCTAGCTTTCAGAGCTTTTCTAGTCTGCTTTGAAAAGCTGCTAGAGTTTTTCAACTGCTGCTTCTAGTCTGCTTTGATGCAACAGACCAGATAGCTAAACACATTAAAACAATAAGCTAAATTTTACAGACTGTTAACCTCTGAACAACTGCTGAATAAAGGTATATGCATAGCATTGTGTTAAATATCATGAAGATAAAAAGAAAATACAAGACACAGTTCCTCCCTGATTTATTTGGAAAGACAATATGCAAAAAGGGAATACAATTTGAGAATGAGATAATATATTCAGCAGTGAAATGTTAAGTGCAGATGAGGGTAAAGGAAATAACACTCAGGGAATTAGTAAATAAAGGAAGGTTCATAAATTATTATGGTAGGCTATATGATTAGATCTAAACCTTGAAAGTTAATCAAAAAGAAACAGATAGGGTGACTGACCAAATGTTTTTGGAGAAAAAAGGTTAGTATAGTCAAATGCTATATTTTTCTTATTTTAAGCCTGGTAATCTTTAATTTATTCTGAGTCATTTGGACAATTCCATTTATGTTTGATCATTAATTTTCTATTTCAGCTTTTTTTTTTTTTAAGTTTGTAGATTGCCTTATTATCTTAGAATTGGATAGGATGGAAACTCTGAAGAAAACATTTTGAAAGGATGGCATATTTTACAACAACCCTTCCTTACATTGGAAGTGTGCGTGCCATGGCTCAGCAGCAGATAGATAGTGTCTTAAAGTTTCCCGTAAGTCGTCAAAACCCTCTCCCATCATGGAACTATTGTGTTATTTGATCACTTGTTGATAAAAATGAAGATAATTAAACAAAGATCAATCTCAAGAATATACTCAGAACAACCATAAACTATTGTCTTAAAAGTTTTGTGAATATTAATGAACACAATAGATAAAAGGATTTCTTTTTCATTCAGTTATTTCTTCATTCAGTAAGAATCAGTCCATTCCATTCTCTCTTCTGTACCTTTTTTGGAGATGATTTAACATTTCCTTGTTGAAAACCTCTGTATCTGCCATTTGCAAGCATATGTGAAACAACCAAAACTGGTCATGATCACAGAAATCAATCAATTCAATCAGATTGCAGATCATTCTGAGCAACTGAAAAAAAAAAGGGTAACAGATTTCTTGCTGCTTTAAATTCCCCCAAAACTCAGTAACACCGCAGTACTCAGCACTAGTAACAGTGAATGGAAACAGTGAGTGGGAACACTTGCAAACAGAGTCTACCATGGACGCATATTTGAGTTGGAGGGTTGTCTGATTCGGTGAGGACCTTTGGGGGGCTAAATGGCTCCATCAGAAAATTAACTTCTCTCTGATGGGCGCCAATAGCACATGGAATGGAAAATGTAACCAGAAATCCAATGATATACAATTCAGAGCTCCAGGACTGATCCTTTTACTCCTTAGCTTTTTTTTTTTTTTTTTTTTTTGAGACGGAGTCTCACTCTGTCGCCCAGGCTGGAGTGCAGTGGCCGGATTTCAGCTCACTGCAAGCTCCGCCTCCCGGGTTCATGGCATTCTCCTGCCTCAGCCTCCAAGTAGCTGGGACTACAGGCGCCCGCCACCTCGCCCGGCTAGTTTTTTGTATTTTTTAGTAGAGACGGGGTTTCACCGTGTTAGCCAGGATGGTCTCGATCTCCTGACCTCGCGATCCGCCTGCCTCGGCCTCCCAAAGTGCTGGGATTACAGGCTTGAGCCACCGCGCCCGGCCTCCTTAGCTTTTTAAAGTTCCTATTGTAGCAAAAGCATGTCTGTTACTTCAGGATTCAGTTGTCACCTCCTTATTGGAGTTTTCACTTGCTTCAGATGAATCAATGACTGGCCTTCTCTAAGCCTGCCATTCTTTGCTTATGTGACTAAGTTTGATATATTTTTGTTTAATTGATTGTGTATCCATCTCTCCTAAACTGCAGTCTCATCAGGGACAGGCACCAGGTTGTACTAATTTTTGTGTCTCCAGCACATTGTAAATACTCAAATATTTGCTGTCATACTTGAGGAGCACACAGTTAGTTCACTCAGTTATCTTTGGTTATTTCCACCAAAAACAAGATAACCTTGAAATAGTCTAGAATACTGTCACAATAGGATGTTATTTCTTTTACTTCATGCAAGAAGTTTTAATTACTAAAGGCAGCCATGAAAATAATTTTAGTTTGACCTAAAAGGTGGTTCACAGCATAAACCCCAAAAATGAAAGTATAATTAGCTTTTTGGACATTTAAGTTTTATTAGAGAGAAAGTGAAACAAGAGCTTCAGAATTTAAAAGAATTTCAGGTTTTAATAAGAAAATGACAGTAACTGAACTACACTCACATGAGAGATTCTTAGAAAAATGCTTATTTACATAGGCCATTTTTGAAAAAAAATACAGGAACAAATCATATCAATGATATTTAATTTACTCATGTCGCAGTCCCTATAATAAGCTGATATTCTTCTTAAGTCATTGATCTAGAAAATCAGTTCTTGATATGAAGATATTTGCTTGAGACTGTAGTGAAAAGAGCATGAGGTTTAGATTCGGGAGGCTTGAATTTTAGTACTGGCTTGGCCCATTAGAAATAATGTGCTTATGGCCAAGTTCCTTTATTTCTTTGAGGCTTATATAGCTCATCTGTAAAACGGAGATAATAATTCCACTCTCACAGGTATTAATTGCTTATCAACTACTAAGGGTCATGGGGATTAAATTGGCAGGAGATGATTTATATTACATTTCATTTCATAGGGCAGCAGTGTACTCAAGACTTGAACACTGCATTTGTCAGGTCATAGTAAATCCCAAATAGTACTTAGTATACTACAATAGCTTGCTGTACATCTCTGTCATATGTCTTCGAATAAAGGCTGTGTCTCCACTTGTACCTTGGTGGAACCGAACTAGTGTAGCTCCTGGGCAGTCCAATCAGCTTGTTGAATGTAAATCCCAGTAACATACATAACCTCAGAGTCACCAGCAATCTGATATGAGCCCAGTGCTTGCTGCGTAACACCAGGGCCAATGGGTTAAAATCCAGCTTCCCCAGTAGTTTTCTAGGTGACTCCAGGAACTCATTTCAACACTTCCAGCCTGTTGATTCTATGACTTTATGAAAGCCAGTATATTACATTAGAGCTTGTCTAGATTTCATTGCTTTCTGAGTTAATTAGGAACTTGAGATTTGGAGTTTTGTTCTTCTTCTTCTTTAACTCTATTGATTTGCCTTGAGAATCATGACAAAAATTACTCTCTCCCTGTGGAATGCCAGATAAAATGCTGTTCTGCAGTGTGACCTGCTTCTCAAAAATCAAATAGATCAATACCTTTTGTTCTTCCTATATTTTTTTAAATCTCCTCTCCCTTCTGTCCCATCTCCTGGATTCCCAATGATAGAGTCTCATATCATTGGGAATCTAAATTGCAAAGGTAATACTATGTTTTTTACATTTGTGTTGGAAACTTCTAGTGTAAAGATTATTTGAAGGAGAGTAGGATATAGCAGCAATTGGGGCATATTTTAGCAGGTATCTCAAAGAGTTTTATCAACCAGATTTCCATTTGAGAATACTAACTGAACATCCACAATGGACAGGGTGCCCTGTGATCATCAGCATGTCACCAAAGGTAAAATGCAAATATTCCATGATCCTCCTCATCAAGAACTTTCTAGTGTAGAAAGAATGTTGAGGTTTGGCATAATGATTTTCTAGGCTCTAACTAGCAGAAAATAGGGACAAGAGTGCAAATGGGGATCAAAGTACAGTGTTATTATTAGTGGCAAGTGTCTAGTAGTTGGAAAAGCTGCAATGCAGAATTCAGTGTTGCTCTAAGACAGAAGTGTAGGATTATTTCTGAGTCTCTGAATTAGACCTCAGAGCCTACCTGTGGAGAAAACTGCATGTGTAAGTGATCCCAAATGCTCTTATGCATTCAGCTTCGTGGAATTTCTCTGGAAGAGCAGGAAAGAAGGAGAATTTCAGGCTTTTATGAGTGCACTGAGATGAGAGAACCTGGGCTCTGTTTTAGAAGTGCTGACCGCGTGGAAATAGGAGAGGAATTCTTTGTTGCTATTCAGGCAGTGATATAAAGAAGTACTTCCCCCACTGACCACTCTCCCACCACCTTTTAAACCTAAATAGCCCTATTCATTTTTCACATGGCCCAGTGAACATCAAGTTTTGACTAATGAGATTACCTGCACCTCATATGGAATAAAGATGTAGGGGGCCACTGAAAATTGGTTTCTCTGTTGTGTCAAATAAAGGGGGGAAAATTTACCCTTCTAAGAGAAAATGAGATTCTCTTCCAACCAGTAGTGATGACATGTGTACACAAATAACTATTCTAAGTAACATCTCCTAAACATTGAAATCCTATAGCGATTTAATTATATGTGTGTGAAAATTATTTTCAATCCTTTTGTGAATAGAGCTGAATAAAAATGATCAAATAAATGCTTGTGCTCAACCTCATCCTTTAACGAAGAGTTTAGTTGCCTCTCTGATGTCAAAAAATTATTGAAGATAATAATGTTTTTGTTTGGAAAGAAAATAACGTGAATCACAATGTTCTACCCAGAGCGAATCACAACTGAAAAAGAACTTTTCATACTTTTATTACTATTATAAATAACATAAATAATAATAGTTCTTATAGACTGTGGTTCCATATGTGCTAACCCCAGACTAGGTGTTTCATGGTAGTTACATTGATCCAATATTTTAGATAACATTCAAAAATATGTTTTATGCCATTCATGTCATGAAAATTTTTCTCATACCTGTTGTATTTAGATTATTTTTACATTATTTGCATTTTTTACCTTTTTTACATTATTTACATATTTACATTATTTTTCAAGGGCCAGTCCAAGGGCCACCTCATCTGGGAAGTCCCTCCCAGTTTTCCCTCACATACATCATTTCTTGATTCTGGGAAATGCTGTAATACTGCCTGCAAAACATGGTCATCCCTTTTTCAACAGCACAAGGCATCCATTTTATCGTTTATGTGTATAGCTCTCAGGTCCCGCTAACCTCATGGGCAGAAATTAAGCTTTACATGTCTCCTTGCTCTCCCTGAGTAATCACATCTAGTGCCTTATTTATAGTATATACTCTCTGCACTCTCTGGGCAATTTCTGTAGACTTGAAACTGTTCAAAAGAATGAACTTCTTAATGTGGGAAGTAAGAGTAAAATATTAATTCAAGGTCATATTGTTATACATGTTACAGCTCTCTCTCTCATATATATGTGAGTGTATATATATGCATAAATATATATGTGTGTGTATATATATATGAGACAGAGAGCTGTAACATATATATATATCGATATACAGAATCTGTAGGCATAAAGGCCTATGGAGCTTTTATATTTGACCCAATTAATTGACCTAGAACTCCTTGGCAGCCACAGTGAAAACAAAGATATAGTCATTTCCATACTTACTTTTTTATTTTGGTACACGGTACACTTGGCCACTCCTTAAAGAAAATGTTCAAACATCTCATAGTGGGAGTGTGGAGGGACAGCACACAGTGGAAGAGAATCCAAAACAAAATAGCTCTTCTAGTATAAATTATTTTTTGACTAGAGTAATAAGGGGGCGTGTTCTATATTTAAGAATCTAGTAATTTTGCATTCTCTTGTCATCTAGATTCACCCATTCAGCCAAATTCATTAACTCACTCATTCGTTTACTCAAAAAATATGTGTTGTGTTGAGTACCTACTATGTACCAGATGTTCACCTAGATCTTGGTGAAAAGTCTGAGAACAAACGGAGCTTGCATTCTAAGGAATTAATCAGACAATTGTTCAGAAATATTTAGAAGATTGAAAATATAACCTACACAATGAAATACACGTTTTACTCAGTTATGATTTATTAAAAACACCACATATCACTTATGAATGTTCTTAAAGTGGGTGAAGTGGCTACCTACAGCAAATGAGTAAGTAGTGTGGGCTCTGTATGTCACGGCAGTCAGATGAGTGTAGGTTAATTCTTGTTTCTAATTTATACTGTTATTGGAGATTTATGGAAACAGTTTTGCAAGAAATCTCCAAGTAGACATTTTCACACTAGTATCTGCAGTATAATCAGGAAAGTATGAGGATTTGAAACACTGAAGTCTTTCCACTCTAGGACTGCATAAGGGCTATAGGGAATAGCCTTGGAAGGGCTGAGGCACATATTCATTATGTTTTAGGTAAGCCCTGGTTGCACTGTACTCAGAGGTCTACCCCTAATCCCTTCACCTCAGTCCTTTGGGATCTCTGAAAACTGTTTGCCCATGTGTTGCTAAGTGCCCAGGCTGAGGTCACAGTGCGACCTCCGGCAGCCTGGAGACATCTGTGAAGTCATTACAAAGATTATGTGTTTAATATAGAGCCTCTCAGAGGTGTATGTCAATGTCAGCTTAATGCCAGGCCACAGTATCTGCACACGTGAATACTGTCCCCCAAATTCGTGTCTACTTCGAATCTCAGAGTGTGACCTTATTTGGAAATAGGCTTTCTACATATATAATTAATTAAGGACCTTCAGATGATGTCATACTTGATTGGGAGTGGGTCTTCCACCCAATGACTAGCGTCCTTATAAGACAGGGAGAGATGCAGAGATACACAGGTAGAAGGCCACGCTTGTGAAGACAGAGGCAGAGGGTGAGGTGATGTGGCTACAAGCCAAAACACACCAAAGATTTTCATTAACCCCCCAAAGCTAGGAGAAGGCAAATTAGGATTCTTCCCTAGAGAATTCAGAGGGAAGATGGCCTTGCTGACATTTTGGTTTCAGAATTCTGGCCTTCAGAACTGTGAGATAATAAGTTTTTGTTGTCTAAACCATCCAGTTTGTGGTAATTGTAGTGGCAGCCCCGGGAAACTAATACACCCCACACACTGAATGCAAGAGACCGCAGAAAGTGTAAGGAAACTGCACCACGGACATCTGAGGCCCCGTCGTTCAGTGAAGTGAATAAGTGGAGAACGGCATTTCTCTTGTCAAATCCTTTTTGTAATGAAACAGAATTTTCAAAAATAAATAAGACTTCACAGAAGGCCTACATTTTACATTTTTAAAACAGGCCTTCTGTGGAAATATATCTGAGATATCACATCAAAGCCTTAGACATTTAAACTAAAAATTAGAATATTGTAGCTTATATTATTGTTATTTATCCTGTTGTTTCTGGTTTTATTCTGCACTATCGACAGTCTATAGTCAGATCCTAGCGCTCCGACTAACTGATTAACTTTGGCAAGTTACTCTTTCTGCCTCCGTTTCCTCACTTGTCAAATGAGGATGATAGTTCCTAGATATGGGTTCGTTGTGAGAAAAAAATAAAACCATAAATGTAAAGCATCGGGAGCAGTATTTTGCACATAAGAAGGCCTAAATCATGTCAGATACTATACAAATTTCTGCTCAGCGACTTGAGATTTGCTTTGAAGAGGCACTAGAAATACAACTATTGATTTTACAATAGCAAAAGACGTATGTGAGAAGAAATGAAATTCTGAAAAACATTTTGTAATCACAGATAATTATAATATATATGGAGAGGAAGTAAAATATTGAGTAATTTTCTAATTTTGTAACTAGTAAGTAAAGAGACCAAATACCATGTTTCATATTTTAAACTCTGAATTCTTGTTACATTTCTTATTTAATGCTAAGCTATGACAAGGAAATAAATGTGTTATCTGCTCCATTAACTAAAATTTGTTTGGAAAAAAACCTCATTACATTTGCAAAGTAGCATTTACAAAACAAGCTGCCAAAACAGCTGTGCAGTTCTAAAAATAATAATAATGAATCTATGTATAACCCCATCACACTCTCTTGAAAAAAAAACACATTTAGGCTTCTTTGATCTTTGAAACTGTCTTTTATTTTCATCCAGTTGACATGTTATAAAAATATTTTTTGATTGCATGTTAAGATAGCATTTTTTCAAAACTATCTCTTATGTAAATGTAAATTTTAAAAAGATTTCATCAACCCTGCAGTCAAATGCAAGGCTAAATTGTCTGCATAATTTAATATGCATTAGCTGCCCACCACACACATATTCTTTTAGAGCTGGAAATCAAATTCAAACCTGGAAGGGTCCCTGGAGACTCTCTAGTCCATTCCTTAATTTAATCGGCATGGAAACTCAAGCCCAGAACGTGTAAGTTATTTACCCCGCGCCACACAGCAAGATAGTTGGTGACAGACCTGTTGTACCGCCCTCCTTCCTTTTTAACTTTTGTTTTATTGTTTATGATACAGCTGAGTCCTCACAAATTGATCTAGGGGAAATCTCGTTCAGGATTTCTGGTGTAGATGCTGACTTTGCTGCTCACTCACTATGTCACGTGCCTCGTCGATAGGACTTTAGGCTCTGATGCTCAACTGACAGGTGTTAATTGCGACCATATCACTTGCTGGCTGTGAACTTTAATATCTTATGCCTCTGTTTCTTCATCTATAAAATGGGGACTATAATAGTGACTACTTCATAGGATTGTTATGAGAGATAAATGAAATAAATACATGAAATGCTTAGAAAAATGTCTGTCTATTCATTCAATTCAAGCAAGCTATTGATTTTCTTAAGTGGTCTGTCTTAGAGTCATTTTCTTTAACTATGAAATGAGAGACATATTTATCTCATAGAGTGTCTGTCTAGGTTAAATAAAGTTCTCTGTGGGAATGTACATGATACATATATAGAGATATATGTGAACTCATACATTAACCAAGCATGACTTATAAGGTAAAATCAATGTACGTATTGATCAGTTTCGTTAACTGTCCTTTAAAAATTTATACACGAGGAAAATTTTCCCATGTCCTTGGATGAAACTCATCATTTTTCTTCAAGTTGTAAAACACTTATTCACTTAATAAGTAAATTTCCCAGATCAATAGAACATAAACACTTCCTTTGTTATTTAAAGGTTATTCATTCCACACTCTCATCCACAATCAGGCCCTAACTGTGACATTCTTACAGGAAGGCCACAAAAATTTTAGTAACCTCCACTGCCCAAACCAACCACTATGGTTGATATCTTCAGGACTAGTTAGAATATGGAGAGGGAGGAGCAGGAAGGGAACCAGAGAAGTGTTACTTGACTGATACTTCAATAAGAATCTATTTGGGAGTAGCTCTAACCTACTGTAGTTTTTAAGGATTTTTTAGAGACTTCCCTTTGTGGGCTGTCCAACTGAAACTCTGTCACTTCAGTGATGACTCCTCACCTTCAAACCACTTTTCCATCAGCTCTTGGTTTTCCACTTTCTACCATATGTGGGTTTTTCCTGTTATTTAAAGCCTCATTTCCTCTTATCCTGCTCTCTTGGCCTGGAGTTTTAAAAGACTCTAGGCTGGTTCTTTTTTACCATGTGGCCCATATCTGTTCTAGAAGTATTATATACTCATTCTCCTCTGTCTTGACCAGCTTTGGGAATGCCGTTCAGTCAAAATATAGGATGAGCTCCTCGCCCTTGCTTTCTATGTTCCTAGGTAGGACTATATGTTGACATTGGTGTCCTGTGCTTCTCAGTACAGTGGGAAGATCAGAAACTCTCCATGGTCCTATTGAAGCCCTTTTTCTAGGTTTGAGATGAAGAAATTATCAAGCCCTGCTCTTAAACTTTCTATGTCTTCCTTGTAGAATTTAGAGCAGTGTAACCAATTTCTGTGTTACCTATTTTCAGATTTCTATATTTTCTGGAATAAAATTTTAGAATTCATATCTCTTATTCCCTGATGCTTCAGCCAAAGTTTGTCATTTAAAAAGATCCTGTTACATACGTAATGTCTGTTCATCAATATATGGTAACACAGTGATGATTTTCAGTCTTTAATATAGATAAGCCGACTGATTGGTAACAGCATCAGACCTTTAAAGGAGAAATGTGGCTGGGCGGGGTGGCTCACGCCTGTAATCCCAGCACTTTGGGAGGCTAAGGCGAGTGGATCACGAGGTCAGGAGTTCAAGACCAGCCTGGCCAACGTGGTGAAACCCCTTCCCTACTGAAAATACAAAAATTAGCTGGGCGTGGTGGCAGGCGCCTGTATTCCCAGCTACTCAGGAGGCTGGGGCAGAAGAATCGCTTGAACCCGGGAGGCAGAGGTTGCAGTGGGCCAAGATTGTGCCACTGCACTCCAGTCAGGGTGACAGAGTGAGACTCTGTCTCAAAAAAAGAAAAGGGGGAAATGTATGTGTACAGGATAGGCGCTGCAGGGACTGTGACAGCCAGATCCTCATACAGATGCTGAGCGGTGGACTTCCCTGCTCTGAATACACGCAAGGAGGAAAGAATGTTCACTGTAAAGACCCATGCAAACAGTAGTGAGCACTGCAGCGCAGTCGTAGTTTCTGCAAGCAATACTCATAGGTACCCAGTTAAAAATAATAAGGGATTTGCCTCTTTTGGACCAAAAGCTTCATGTGAAAACCCTATAGAGATTGATCAAACAACTGCCCCCACTGCAGACCAAGCATCATTCTTTGTTTTCCCTTGAAAACCATCTTTACTGTGTCTCTTGGTTTTGCAATAACAGCAGTTATGCATATGGACAGAAATACTTACAGAATGCTTTCTCATTCAGCACAAAAAAAATAATAAGTGTTTTATGACTGCCCCTCAAATTTGGCTCTCCTTACCAACTTGTGGCTTCTCCCTTCTGGCCTAGGCATATCTCTAACACCTGAATAAACTTGAGGGAATATTTTCACTTAGAAACAATCTATTCTTTGATAGGAACAGCATGAATCATTTTATCAATGAATGGAGAGTATACAGGCCAACAGAAAATATTTCCTCTGCTGCCTTAAGGTTCACTGAAAATTATTGACAAGAGGCAGATTGAGAGGAAAAAAGCATATAAATTTATTTGATCATAGTTTTACATGACATGAAGCCTTTCAGAATGAAGGCCCAAAGAAGCAGGGGAATAATTTGTCCCTTTCTGTTCTTAGGTTTAACAAAGTATGGACAGTATCCTGTAGAAATATGATTGGACAAAATGAATATGATTTAATGCTAATAGACTGAGTAGGGAAACTCAGTAAAACCTGTCTGTCTAGATTTTTCTTGGCCTTTCTGAGTACATATTCCTTTCTTCTGAGTGTGGTGAGGACCCTCTCTGGAAAGGGAATCTTGTTACCTATGGTTAAACAAGGTAGGTCAGATAATTGTTTCATAGCCAGTTTTTATACAGAAAGGTGGAGGGGGCAAGTTAGAGTAATACGTTAAGGTTTTTGGCTGGCTTCAGGGAAAAGGGGTTCTGGTTTCTATCACCCACCTTGAGAAAGAAGGGGTCTAGTTTCTATGGCTCACCTCAGGAAAAAATGGAACTGAGAGGCGGGAGGACAGGAAAGGGACAGAAAAAGATTGGGTCCTCAGGCCTTCAGTTGGGGGTGTTGTTCTCTAACTTGCAACAAGAACGTTAAAATGAGAATCATTTTCAGAAAAGCACCTTGGTTTTCTGTGAGTGTATAAGAAAACATAAATTTAAAACTAAGCTGTAACCAAAAAAGTAGTGAATCTACACTCTAGGACTTTGTCGGAACACATTCAGGACATTGTGATTTGCACTGGATGATGACTTAAACAAACCTGTCCATTGTACTCAGCAATAAATTTCTAGAATTCATCTAGGTTGTTGTGTAAGCCTGGGATTTGTCCATTTTACCCATGCATTTCCTCTTGAAGTTGTGCTCTTGTGAGGGAAAGGAAACTTTAGTGCTTACACATGGACTGTATTTTCTGCAGTGACTATAACGACTGGTGAATCAGCTCTCCTGTCAGTGAGTATTTGTTTCCACGTGTTTGCTTTTTGAAAACTGCATGTATGAGCCTCTTTAACTCCAAGGCTTGATGAGTCTTAATGAATTGCTGACTGTTAACACTGATAATCTAGAAAAGTAAGTAACATTATTCCATCTCTTATCAGTAGGTGTTGGTTTTATGTGGAGTGCTGTGATATATACAAGATGCTCTTGGTAATATAATTTATGTTAATTTCAAATTACAGGGAAAGGGATTCCAATCCATCCCGGTGAGGTGACAGTGAGGCAATATCCTTAGCTGGGAGGTTGGAATGTGGAGTTATCTAACAAAGTGGTCAATCCAATCTCATGATTTATAATCTTTCATAATTTCCTGTAGAACAAGAAATAAAGTCCAAATTTTTTGGCTTGACATTCTTATTTCTTCATATTTTGTCCCCAAAGTACATTTCTAGTTGTTTACTTTACTTATACTTTACTTAAGTAAAAAGGATATCTTATCGTTCCTTGGGCAAACTCTCTCCATTATTTTTCTATTGTATTTTCCTGTATTGTTTCTACCAATCTTTTTAGTTTCCACTTAGAAAACACCACCTTCACAAAACCGTTTCTAGTTCCAACAGGTAGATATAATTCAAAAGACAAAATTACAACAGATTTTAGTTTGAAGATCCTAATTGTTTTTTATTTACCATTCTAGAATCAAGCAATTTTGCATTCTATAAATAGAATTAATATTTCAGTGAGCTGAGCTGAGGAGTTTGGTTTTACAAACAGAAAAGTGTAGAGGAAAACAGAAATAGAGAACAAAAAGCAAATTGGTCTTTTCGAAGTTACCTTCTTTGCAAAGGTTAATGCAGGAGGAACTTCCTTATTATGATAGCTAAAACTGGCCTGTTTAGGGATGTGACTCTCTCCTGATTGCTTAAAAGATCAGATAAACAACTTAGTTTTGGCTTGGTGAGGAGTTTCAGCATGAGTGACTCTATCTTGGTTTGGTCTTTTGGGCTTGGTGCAAGGGCTCGGTCTAACCCAATGGCTTCCTATAACTTTTATTTATCTATAAATAAGGTCTGGTTACTTAGAGATAGTAAGTACTTATAGATAGTAAGTACTCATTGCCAGGTACAAAAGAACAAAAGAAATAATAGATACTAATCATCTGTAATCTAAAACGTTAATACGCAGCTTCATTATCTATATTATTTGAAAGATCTGTTTTCACTTTGTTAGGATTTTTTTTTTTTTCCTCTTTACGAACAGTTGAAGAACCTGCCCTAGGTTCTTAAAGCATGATTTAAAGAAACACCTAAACCATGGACTTTGTACTGCTGGCATCCTTGGACAAAGAAAATGTGAAGCCTTCCACAGTGATGAATATGAAGGAAACAAGTTTATTTGCAAAAGCTCTATGTTATTAGCAACTTTGTTTCTTTAGTGCCACACTGTGTCCTTGTCATGTCCTTAACTGAACATCAGTCGTGCTAATTTGGACAAATGCTTACGTATCCTTAAAGTATTGACATATGACATATCCTTGAAATATTCACATATTATTGGATTCAACTTCAGAAAAGCCAGGAGATTAGATAGTAGCTGTAAGTAGAACCATTTCTTCTATATTCTCTCTCTCTCTCTCTTCCTCTCTCCCCTCTTCTCTCTCCTCTCTCTTCCTCTGTTTCTTGCCAAATTCTTAAACCCTGACTACCCTAGTTTACACCAAATAGTTTTTCTGATTAGCCATCAGTGTGACCACCTTCCTATTTTTACTACTATATATCTTCTCTCAAGTGAGTTAATAGGTATAGTTCTGGTGAGGTATATAAACAGTAGGCAAACATGGAATTTTTGAAGTACTTTCTCCGTTATTTATTTTTGGTATGGCTTACTCTACATATTTTATATACATAAATACTTGTCACTGAATTTCTCACTGTAGTATTTTGGTAAGTGTGCATACTAAATATGTTATTTTACAAAGATTCTTGTATTTGGGAAATTTTTACTGTGCTCTACCTTGATAGGTAATAATGTAATAGGAAGATTTATTCTGGAATTTCAGTATATCTCTGGATATAGGAAATAATCTTTCTTAACTCTACTTCCTTTTATTTTTTCTGTAGCAGTATCTTTAAACATAGAATATTGAGTATTTATATGATGTCACAAAAGGCAATTAGGATATGTTAACCTTGAGGCATCTATTTTAGGTTTTATGTTTGTAACAATCATCTTCAGCCTGGATAATTATCTGGCTGATGGCGATCAATCATTATGATGCTGATGACAGGCATTTTTCATTGTTTTCAGTTCTACATTTTTTTTTTTTTTTTTACTCACTCGGTTGACATCCTAAAGACTCAAATCCTTGAATTAATCCACTGAGCAGGAAGGACATTGGCAGCAAGCAGAGAAACCAGTTCGTCAGCTTGCTGTCTCAAGGTTGCAAAAACAAATTGAATCCTTTCATCTATTATTTTTACAAGCATTTTTTAAAGAAAAAGTTTTACAAGAATGGAAATAAATTTTCCAAAGTCTTGACACGCCCAGTGTCAGATATACGTTCATTCATTTAACATTGACTGAGGGTGTACCATGCCCAAAGCCCGAGGGAAGAATATTTACCACCTTGAGAATGGTTTGCAGTCCAGTCACAGACATGGATGTGCAAACAGCCAATAATGCCAAGAGATGCTGCGTGACTCCTTGAGCTTACATCTGAATGCATCCTGAGCTGTTGGTGAGGCAGAACTCTAAATATTGCCTAGCATGCAGGACTCTCTTGGAGGCTCCACGTCTGTCTGTGCCCATAACCCAGCTTCAGCTCCAGGGAAACTTGGTCTTTTTGTCTTTATTTACAAGTTTGTGTTTTGGGAAGTTTTCTTCTTTCTCCTTGGATCAGAGTATGCTGTATGTATTTTCCCTTTTCCACTATCGTGGAAGCTAAAACAGTAGGAATGGCAGTGTCTCTCAACCTCATTCATATGTATAAATTCAGAGTGCTAAGTGCAGATGTTTGAATGGATTTCCCCATTAACACATTTATGTAACAGCATAAGTGGTTCAGTAGCTTCTGTTGGAAGAAGAGGTTGATTTTGTTATGAAGGGAGTAAATTCCCTCATAGAGAACACTTTGCCCACAAGTGATAAAACTAACTTGCCCTTAATTATGTGGGAAGTATGGCTCTATCCACTTCACCTGTTCTTTTCCTTCCTTGAAACCAATCTTGCAAAACTGATTCTAAAAATTTATTCAGCATTTTCTTCTCATCTATCAAGGTTTGAAAAAGAGATGGAGGTTGAGATAGACGATATTTTTTCTTCTGAAACTGGAAGGATTTGTCTATGAAACAGGTTGTGTAAGTGATGGCTTGCCAAGTTTAGCAAATCACAAGTCAAGGAGCATCAGACTGGGAAAGGATCTTTCCTTTCATCCATGAATATTTTTACAATGGCTATGATCAGCTGGGCTATTTTTGGGCTCTCTTGGTGGTGGAGAGCTCCCTCTCTTTCAATGTGCACATTCTCTGACACACAGGGAAAAATCAAGCAAGTTGGAGCCTTGTGACAAATGAGCCATAGTTATCCTGCCTCATCCCTACGCTGTTTCTTCTTTGTTTTGCTCAAATAGGGAAGTATCATTTAAAAGAGTACCAAGCATATCATATACTCACAGAGCCCCCTTCTCGATTTTAGAGGATTTATATTCATTTAGTGGAGTGGTTTGTAACTTGCTGATAATTAGGATCAACTGTGCCCTGTAATCATGCAGCCATATTTCATTGGTTACATTTTATTTTGTTTAAAAAATGTTTTAAAGTAGTTTTTTGCTTTCATGAAATGGATTACATTTTGACATGGCAATTTCACAAAATCAGATAATATGAACACATAACCTCCCCCTCCCCTTTTCTTGTCTGCAATGGAACAAAGTTAGGCTTGAAATGAAGTGAGCCTTACTTGAAGCATAGCTGCCACAAAAAAGCAATAACAGTTATTGAAAATTCCTAGAATAAACCGTGTCTGTATGAAATACTTTGTAAAAAAATGTTGGATTTGTCTCTGAGTGATTATTTCATTTTCAGATGACTCCAAGGAACTTGGGCTGTTAATTTTTTAATGCAGCTCTCTGAATTTTCCAGGACTCACCATTATTTTTATTAGTCATTCCTAATATCACCTGGAGGAAAGTCAATATTCTTCCCTCTCCTGTCTTCCCAGAAAACCCTAGAACTGGATGAGAGAAATGAGTAGGACCACATCAGATTCCAGGCAAGAGTCACAATTAGAAGATCAGCTTTGAAGAGCCATTTTAAGGTGTCTCAGTAAACCAAGGAGTCAGTCTGTAGCCTGGGAAACTGTGAATCCTTTGGGATGCTTCTTTTTATCGTGCTGCAAAACTAATGTCCTCAGCTTCTCTACTGCTTCCTTGGGACATATTGAGTGTCTTTCAGACTCCTGCATTAAGTTACCTTTGTGTTTGTTTATAAAACATTCAGATGTGATACATGAGATTGGATTGATCTAATTTGGGGATGAGGGTTGGGAAAGACTTCCCCCCAAACAAATATTTGAATTGATATCTAAAGGAAAAGTTAGGAGTAAACTAAGTAAAGGTTGGAAGATACCATTAGTAGAAAGAACGAAGGCAGAGGTGATAGGGAAAGCTAGAGATAGGCAGGGAGGTGGGAAATGGTAAGTTAGGCTTGTAGGTTGGATTTCAGAGATGGGTGGGATACCCTGATGGGAGTTTAAATCAGCAATTCCGAGCCACATCAGACTTTGCCTTGCTTTTGTAACGTTTCAGCCTTGCTATTGTAACTTCCAGCAAATGGGCTGAGACTCAGAGTTACAATAGTTCTGGTTGACAGTGATTATAGCATTCAACAATGCAGATACTTATGTTGACTCAGAAAAAGTTTAATGGGCAAATAACACAGAATACAGGAGAAAAGAATTTGAAGAGTGCTTGAACCTCTGAAGTCATACAAAGCCAGCAGATGTGTTGGATATTATTAAATACATTGACATGAAGAAGGCGCTACAGTTTCAAGCATGAGGCTTATTCTTCCTTGTTAATCAGAAATGATGCATGGATATCTTATAAAATGTCCATGATATTTCATGCCAGAGTTAATAACTTTTAGATGACACTTGGAGAGAAAACTGTGGCAATGTCTAATTGATTGCTCTGGGTCCAGTTTTTTAAGAACCATCCTTACTGCAGGGAATGAGGCTGCCTGCCAATATACTATCTGAGAAACTCAGAAGGGCAAGAAAAACCTACATATCAATTCAATTTAAATTGAATTTGAGGTGTTTTTGGTGGAATTCTAACATCCCACCAACACCCATTATTTCTCCCTATTTTCTTCCCATTGGATTAGCGGATTCTTTTATTCTCCTTCCCTTCCCT
>NW_012118932.1:5826896-5843132 GCF_000951035.1 Colobus angolensis palliatus
TTCCTTCCTTCCTTCCTTCCTTTCTTCCTTCCTTCCTTCCTTCCTTCCTTCCTTCCCTCCTTCCTTCCTTCCTTCCTTCCCACTTTCCTTGCCTCCATCCATTCATCTGTCTTTCCTTTTTTTCTTCTTTTTAAAAATTTCAGCATAGCAGTTTTCTACAATCTGGAGGAATATACGGGTTATATAAGTGTGGAAACATATTTGTCATTTTAGTTTACCTTTGCTGAAATTGTGAAGGATACCTAAAGTATAAGATATAATAGTTCTCTTAATTTTTTGTGACTTGGCTCATCCAGAATTAGTTTGTCACCTCCTGGAAAGCACTTTACATCTTATTTCTCTCCCAGTACCCTTCATGAGATCTGCTATGGTACATAGGAACTTAGATTGAATTACTTTCCGTTTCTTAGTTCACTTTGCCCAATAATAGAAGGGGAGAAAGGAGGGATTTTATGAAATGTTGATATAGTGGGATAGCATGAGTGGAGAATTTCAAGAAAGTTCAGTTCTTTGCTCATGAATTGATTTAACAGTTACCAACTAAGGTGCAGGAAATTAAGTGCCATAATACATGTAGCCTGAGGCTCCTTGGAGAGAAGAAAAATGCTTTTGCTTTTCATTGAGCTGTGGGAAATTGTTTCAAGACCATCAGGAAAAGCTTTATTTCTGTGAAAAATAGCTCTATGGTCATCAGAGCAAAAGGGCCTTGAATTTTATATTGTGAGATTTGTACTAAATAAACCACTAAGTCTTAACTCCATTGACCTTGAAATGCGGGAAGATGTGGAACACAAAATTGAAATTGTGACCCACAAAAGTTATTCTTTTTTCAGTAATACCACAGTATTACAAATATTCCATGTTCATTGATGAAACACCTAGTCACTAACCTGAATGGATGTCAATATCATTTCTCTTTATAATACAGGGCTCACTAACAGTCTTCAGACTTTCACTCATTTATTAAACTCAGAAATTTGCCTTAATAAAATCATTTCAAAGAAGAAAAAAAAAAGAGCTCTATGTATGAAGATATTCTTTGTAGTATTAACTATAATAGTAAAAGATGGAAACAATTTAAATACCCAATGGTATACAAATTATTAAATGAATTTACATGCCAAGAGGTAAAGAAATAGTCTATGGCCATTAAGAGTTTTGGGGTAGACTCTGCAACTGCAGAAAATCGGCTCCAACCTAGTGGTATATAGAGGAACTAAATAACTAGTCATAATAAATATAGCATTTATTAGGTCCTTTTAATGTGCCAAACACTTTTGAAGAGGTTTATGTTTATTAAGCCTAACAGTAATATTATTAGGTAGGTACGGTTATTATCCCTTATTTACACATGAAGGAACTGAGCAAGATCGCAGGGCTGATAACCCCTGGGTTTGGGACTCAAATGGAGAAAGTCTGTCTGCAGAGGTCACATTTAACCAGTACTGTGTATACGACCAACAAATGGCTCTGTGTACAGTGATTACATCTGCTAACACTGAGGGCAGGTTAAAAAGCTAGGAGATTATAGAGAAATAAAATTAGTTAAGACTGCTGAAATTTGGAAGAGAGGCATTTTTTAAAAAATTTTCTCTTATGTTCTAGTGGGTGGTTTTCACTATTTAAAAATGTCTTAGTAGGGCTGGGTGTGTTAGCTCATGCCTGTAATCTCAGCACTTTGAGAGGCCAAAGCAGGTGGATCACCTGAGGTCAGGAATTTGAGAACAACCTGGTCAACATGGTGAAACACTTTCTTTACTAAAAATACAAAAATTAGCCCAGCGTGGTGGCATGCGCCTGTAATCCCAGCTACTAGGGAGGCTGAGGCAGGAGAATCACTTGAACCTAGGAGGCAGAGGCTGCTGTGAGCCAGGATCATGCCACTGCACTCCAGCCTGGGTCACAGAGTGAGACTCCATCTCAAAAAAATAAAAAATAAAAAATGAAAAATAAATAAAAATGTTTTAGTAATGTGTAACATTTGTATACTAAGTTCAAACTTTATTAAAGTAGGCTGTTGTATTAGATTATTCTTACATTGTTATAAAGAAATACTTGAAACTGGGTAATTTATGAAGAAAATAGTTTTGATTGGCTCACAGTTCTGCAGGCTTTAGAGGAAGCATGGTGCTGGCATCCCCTTGGTGTCTAAGAAAGCCTCAGGAAGCTTACAGTCATGACAAGGCAAAGGAGGAGCAGGCATGTCACATGGCAAAATCAGAGCAAGGCAGGGGAGAAGCCACACACTTTACACAGCCAGATCTCATGCAAACCCAGAGAGAGAGTTCACTTATCATCAAGGGGATGACCTAAGCCATTCACGAGGCATCTGCCCCCATGATGCAAACATCTCCCACCAGGCTCCACCTCCAACACTGGAGATGACATTTCAAAAGGAGATTTGGGCAGGGACAAATATCCAAACTATATCAGCCATCACCTAGTATGAAAGAAAAGAGCTATCTATCCCATATGGCCTCTTACTCCGTTTGAAAACCCACGTCTAGAGGTCTGGGGTTAAGTCTAGTTTTAGATAAAGGCCACCACAGCACCCCAGATGGTGAAAGAGTAGATGCTTGAAGGATGAGCTCTTTGTGGAAAATTGGAAGCAGCAGAATTTGCTAGTATGTAGATAAGATAAGTGCAGTCTGGGTAATCAGTTTATAATCCTCTAGCCTATGATGCGAAAGTGACAAAGAAAATAGCTCCATCTGGCATAGGAAATATTTACGTTAAACATTAGGAAGAACTTCTGAGATTTCATAGTATTGTGCTGGGTTGTGTATTCATGTTTTAAAATAAAAGCTTTATCTTTAAATCTGAAATATCCATCCCTTGGGGGAACGAGGATACTCAAATAGAAACAGAAAGGATTCTTACAAAGTGGGAGGTGAAGCACCTTATAGAATAGAGAATATGTGATGTGAAAGGAGAACTATGATTTATGTTAAACTTATTAAAGATGCATTTTTAGAAATTTGTGATTTTTGGTGCAAAATTGTCTATAATGGGTTTTTATGATTTTGAATGGCACAGAAATTATATTTTATAATTTAAAATGTTCTATAAAATTTTTAACATTGGGAGTCCATGAATAGGTTTAGGTAAATTATACAGCAAATTTCTGTATGTGCACATGAATATTTTCAGGAAGGGAAATCCATGGTTTTAATCAAATGTTTATAAATGTCCACAATGCCAAATTTACTACTATAATGTCTCAACTGATATGTTATAGGAAAAGAGAGGACTGAATGGTAATTTAGGTAGATAGATGATAGATAGATAGATGATAAGATATAGAGACAGATATATAAATATAGTCTCTTTCATAGACTTGGAGAATCTTTTTGGGCCCTGCTAATGTTGTTAATATTCTCATTAAAAAGAGAAGATAGAATCTTCTTATTAAACTCTCATTGGAAATGGAAATAACTAACATGTATTTAAATACCTTTATTCTATGGCCATCAAAAAGTGTAATGCATGGGAATTTTAGATGGGGGCTGCAGCTATACCTTCCACATTGTGTTGTGGCATAAAGATGGATCAGGGCATTGAGATGATACACTGGGGTTCTTCCTGGAGACGCTATGTTGCCAGTCAGTCAAGCATAGTTATCTAAGATGCATTAATCAACCATGTAACCTGTGATTCCCTCTCAGACGAAATCACCTCTCCAAGGACTAAGACTCAATTAAACCTCCATTGCGTACCTTAGTGACATCTGTTCTTCGCATTGTCAGGAAATCTGTTGTCATTATTTAGAAAGCAGCCTTTCAGGTTTCATGTAATCGAAGACTACAGGTGCCAAAAATTTAAATTAGCATGAAACATCTGATTCCTCAAGGCATCAGTTCCTTGAAGCAAATAACCAATGAGAAGAGATTTATTTCTCTTTTATAATTCAGGTTTTTATTGCTTTTACTTTAGTAAGAACTTTATTAAGATATAAGTCACTTCATAGATATTTTTTCTTGAGTGTCTTTTCCTTTTGTTAGTTTTGTAAAAGTGTACTTATGCATGTGTGAGGTAGTGTGTGTGTGTGTGTGTGTGTGTGTGTGTGTGGTGTTTAAAGAGAGCAAATAGACTTTTGAAAAGAACATGGTTAATAAAGCCATTTGGGTTAGTAATGCAGGATGGAGTAAGATTGATGGAGCAGCAGAAAATAATAGAATATATTCAAAGTTTCTAATTAACATATTCATTTTATTAGCTACCATTTTCTCACTAAATGACTCCTTTGACTCTGGCAGTTGCTATTGCTATGACATATTTTAATTTATACCCTAAAGCCAAGTGGAATATATGTCTTCATAGGTAAAATATAGCAAGATAGAAATTAGACAGAGTCTAATATTTGACACTTATTGAAGAAAGCCTTTCTCTGACATTCCTTTGACCGAAACTCCTAGTTAACGTGTTGTCTATTATTTGGGAGGGCAGTAAAACTACTTAAATTACTTAAAGTAATTTATTTAAGTGGGGGGTTACTTAAAGTAAACCCCTACTTGGTTGTTCATTTTCATCTTCATTGAGCTTTTCATTTGTTTAGCAAACATTGAATGTCCCCTATATATAAGGCCCTATCTGTGCTTAACATTGTGCAAGTCCTGAAATTAATAAGAAATAATTTCTGCATTTAAGAAGGGTCTTAGACATAACCAAAGTACAAGGTAGATTAAGGATCATAATATGACAGACTGGTAAACAGAACGCTGTGGAAACATAGAGAAAGCAACTAATTTAAACTGAACAGTCAGAGAAGATTGCATGAAAATACAGTATTTTGTTATGCCTTTGAAGGACCACAGTACCAGTTTGGCAGGTAGAGAAGGAGAAAGGGTGCTAAGTACTTCCAACTTAAGGAAAACATTAATTTATTAAGTGCTTTTTTATGTGCAAAACAGTCTGCTAAATGAATTCTTTCCTATGAGCCAATTCTTTATCCCCATAATGCATAGAAGAAAACGGAAGCTTGCAGAGATTCAGTTTATTTTCAGGCCAAAAGAGCAAGTAACAGACTCACTGCCATATTTGCTAAGCTGAAAGGCGTTTCTTTTTTTCATTATTGTGTCAGAGAGAAGTTGGCAAACCTTTGCTTAAAGAGCCAGATAGTAAATATTGTGGGCTTTTTACACTACACAATCTGTGTCACAATTACTCACCTCTGCCATGGTATACACCAGACTCTCTGGTGTATAGCTTAAAAGCAGCCATACGCCATAAGCAAATGAATGAGCATGGCTGTGTTAAAAAAAGCAAAAACAAAAACTCATTTATGGATATTGAAAATTAAATTTTACACAGTTTTCATGTTTCTTCAAATATTCTTCTTTTTAATTTCTGAACTATTTAAAAATGTTAAAACTGTTCTTTGCTCCTGACTGTACAGAATCAGGAGGTGGGCTGGATTTGTCCTGTGGGACATACTTTGCTGACCCTTGATGCTTTATCAATACTTATCATGAGAAATAATTAAGGAAGAAAGAGCCACTTACCCTTTCTATGAGGCCCTTCGCATCACACAACTCCCGGGTCTTCATTTGATTCTTAGTCCATCTGAATAGCACTGCCTGCAGTTGTGGACTCTGCAGTTTGAGTGACCAGTAAACTCCCAACACCGAGGAATATAACATCGCATGTTACTTCCTCTTACACAGATGCATCTGTTGAAAAAGAGTAGGTTAAAAAATCATCTGAGATAAGACTTGACTCTGTTATTGAACAAAGAAATGTTTCCAGGCCAGCTCTTCAAGTGAACAAAGTTGTGTCATACTTAAGTTACCTTGTTTGTCAGTCTTTAAAGAGCAAGGGCTTTTTATGTTTTGTCCTTTATCTTCAATGATTCCCTTTTTTATTAAAAAATATGAAAAAAACCCTGAAGGTTGACTTACTTATAAAGTGAAAATGATGCAAGCCTGATGATGTCCTTAGAAAGCGTTGATGATATCCTGTATACTTGAATATACCTAGCGAGTTCTAACACACCTGAATGGCCTTGATGTAGACCAGGACATTTAGAGAGACAGAGACAAAGCAGCCGGCATCAGACGGTGGATCCCAGGGACGTTTTAAGGTTCACTAGACATTTGCTGTAAGTTTCTGGGGCTGGACTTCTGGAATTCCACTCTTGTTGGTGGAGAAGTAGAGTCTTGATAACCAGGAGTATGTTAGAGATTTTCGTGGAGGTCTGTCTGACTGCAAAGGCTCTAGGAGTCAGGTCATTTTAACATTCTACTCAATAAAGTATAAAGTGTGACCCTGGCAGTGTATCTATCTTGTCTGCACATCAGTTTCCTCTTCTGGAAAGTGGGGGCAATAATAGTTACTTCCTTAGGTTGATTAGAGGACTAAATCAGAAAATAAATCATTTTGATTATTTTAGTTGCCCTCTTTTCGAATTTTTGTTTACCCTTTTCTCCAGAATTAAAATAGAAATCATATTTTCTACATTCCTGATTTATCTATTATGAATGCAAGCTTTTTTTGCTTTGACCCTTTTGGATTCCACACTAAATGTGAAAAAAAAAATCATCTCTTATTTTTGTTTTATCAATATTGTCAACAAAGATGATATACCCAGGCAATTGTGTTATTTAGCTTTTAGGAAAAGGTTTCCTTTTTGAAAGTCATTTTGTTGATGGTGTGAATTAACACAAAATATTAGGTCAATTTAGTTATTGTGTGCTTGGAGAATATTTATTCATTCTGGAGATTTCTGGATGTGCTATATAGTTATGGTGATTTATGAAAACAAATCGGAATACTCTGCCAAATTTTTAACAAGAATCTAAGTCATAATGAGATATTAGTTTACTTGATGGGAGAATTGATTCGTTTGATTTTTCCTAAGGGAAAACAGTGTTTCAGGCTTTAAAGATGAAATATGACATAACATTAGATCCTCTTTAGGCTCAGTAAGGAAAGTTTGCTTTAATTTTGCAGAACTTTAAAGCTCAGTTTTAGTCTGCATACTGATGTTAACTGTTTAAGATGATTTTGCATCAAAGAAGAGGAAGATAGGATGTTTTGTTGAACTGCATTTATGAGCCTTAGAGTGCATATTTAGACTAAAGTGTCGTTCCATTTGGTCCTAACATCTGTAAGGTATTAAGTAATGTCTTCCTGGAGTTTTGATATACAGTATTGGAAGTTTATTTCCTCTGATTTAGTTTCAAAACTCAATTTCATTTAGTTCAGAAAATTCCAGCATAGCCAGCATATCTCGTTGTTGTGTTTAAACCAATGTTTCTCAACTTGGCTGCACTTGAGAACTTCATGGAGCATTAAAAAGGATACGTCATCCCTGGACTCATATGCATATTTAATTGGTTTGGAGTGTGGCCCAGGAGTAGGTTTTTTTTCTTCTCTTTTCCCCCCTTTTTTGATATTTTTTAAAAGAACACCAGATGATTGTAACAAGTAGTTTTGGTTGAAAACCAGTAGTATAAATTAGCATTTCTCAAACTGTAATGCATGTATAAACCACCTGGGAATTTTGTTAAAATATGGATTCTGATTCTTCTGTAGTCCTGGGATGGGACGTTGACGGGATTAATACTGCAGAGTCAAAGACCATATTTTCAGTAAGGAAAGGTCTAAGCTAAGTCCCAATTTAGTTAGAAAACATTTTTATCAATCAGTGCCCTGATACTAAATAATTATTTATGAAATAATTAATGTTTACCTAGTTACTCGAAATAATGTCATACTCAACATTTTAAAATGGACCGTTTTTCCTGCCATATTGTTTGATTCAATCCTACATTTTCTGAGCACCTATTATATACTCACTATTTTGCTAGATTTGCAGGGAATGTACACAATAGTAAAATAGAAACCCTATGCTTAAATAGCTCAAAGAGGACCAGAGCGTTTATGCTAATGACCGTAATTCAAAGGAAATGGCTGATAAGTAAAATTTTTGATTTTATAGTGAATTTTGAGGTATTACGCCTTTTTGTTAGAGACACTTTTTACATTTTAGAAATTCTTGAAATCTGACATCTTTTCTTTCTCTCTCCCTCTCTGCAGGATGTGTGTGTGTGTACGGGGGAGTAGTTCTTAGGGGCTTTTATCTACTCTTTCATGAGTTTATACAAAGCAACTAGAGGAGCACTTGATTGGAAAAAAAATTACAGTCACATGTCACTTAATGATTGAGATACATGTGAGAAATGCATCCTCAGGCAATTTTGTCACTGAACAAACATCATGGAGTATACTTAGATAAACCTAGATGTCAGAGCCTACTAGACACCTGGGCTTAATGGTATAGACTATGGTTCCTGTGCTATAAACCTGTATGGTATTATACTGAATACCGTAGGCAGTTGTAACATAGTGATATTTGTGTATCTAAACATAGAAAGGTACAGTAAAAATATAGTATTCTACTCTTATGGGACCATCTTCTCATATGTAGTACATTGTTGATCAACACATCGTTATGTGGCACATGACTATATATACCATAATTACATAATATTAACTGTCTGCAGTCAGATCCAAAAACCATTTTGAAAACTACTCATATTAGAATACATTTTAGAGCTTAACATGCAATGGAGACATTTTTTGTCTTCAAAAAAGTGTTTTTGAATCTCTTTCAAGAAATTTAACAAAGTGATCCACAGCTCAGTTGCCAAAGGAATTAAAAGCAAAGTTTATGCCTCCCCACGGCCAGCATACTTGTACAAAACAAATGTCAAAAGCTGCACATGGGGAACTTGGAATGGTTTAATTTACGTGTATGGAGTTAGCACAACATTCATAGCAGTCTGTCACAAAGGTTTGTTAGCTGATTGCTGTGTTTTAAATAAGTGTGAATTTTAACAACACTGTTTAAGAGCCTGCTGTCTCCCTTCCTCTTGGCACACCTAGGGGTTCAAGCTATTATCTGAACACATTTTCTAATTCTTCAAGTACTAAGGGGGCACCTCTGTTGTTTTTCACAGTCAGTCCCCCTCCTTAATAAAATCAGCTAGAAACATTCTCAGGAAAACAGCCCATAAGGCAGAATTTTCATGGGCCACTGCTACTATTTTTTTCTTCACACGCTTCTTTCCCCAGAAAGCACAAACAATTCAGACTGTCCCACAGGCTGCTGGAGATATCACATACTGAGTTTTCCTAGTCTGACTCTACATAAAATTACTTTAGGTAGGGAGAATTCGTTTAACTAACTAAAAAACTCATCTGTTTGTAACCAGTGTGTTTGACATAAGCTCATGATACAAGCAAAACAAATTTTCTTTCCTCTCTCTGTCCTCCTTGCACTGTATTACAGTGTGGCATAATTTTCATGTGTTCCTGGACATAACCTCTGGCAGAGCCATGACATCCTCCACAGCTCTACAGACACTTTAAATCACAAACAAAACACAGTGCCAATTCAGTAATTAGAATGGAGTCCAAGGTATTAATCCAAACTTAAAAGCTTGTGTAATTAACAGTTACATCCTCCCCCAGGTGAGGTTTGCTTGAGTGCGGAAGCCTGTGGTATGGGAATGGAGGTATAGCATTAGTTCCTCTTTCTTAGAGTCTCTTACTACCTAGATGCTGTATTAGCTCTACAGGGACCAAGGTGATGTGTAGAGCAGGGAAGGTGTAAAAATAGTACAGTTCTTGTTTACCTGGGTGGCTTCATAAACCCTCGGCCATCCGTGGCTGATGTTTGAAGTTGAGGTTTTCAGGTAGACCAGGGCAATATAAAAGCCATCTTTTTTTCCTTTCATGAGTGTTTTCATGGAATCTTTAAAGATTCCTTTCTGGATTCTCTCACCCGCAGTTCCCTTAACTGACATTTCTATTGCAGATAATTCCTTTGTGGCTCCTTTGCCAGCCCCTGCGTACCCTGTGGTGTATGGCCAGTCTCTTTGTGGTGAGGTCCCTTGATCCCTGTACCCCAGTTTAGCTTATCCAAAATGACTCCCCACCCCCATCTGTCTTGACCTACATCTGATCCAGATAAAACCCTATACATCCTTGGTTCTCACAGCTTCTGGGGGTTGTACCCTATCTCAATACGGCGGTACTCTCCTGTCTGTTTCTGCTATCAAAGCAGCGAGTCAGACTTTCAGTCTCTGTATATATTTCTCTGGCATGGGTTAGAGCCTAGTAAAGTTTAACTTTGTGAGAAATGAGTCAGGGCCCTGCCCTGTGTGTCTTTCCATTGCAGAGAGATAACACCTCTCAGCCCTCCCTCCACAGAGGCAGGAAGGGGGACTCACAACACAGCATTCGCTTTCTCTGGAGAAATCTGATAACAGGTTTTCTCCAAAATTCTATTTCTGACCCTTGGGCCTCTATTTATACCTTGTGCTACCTGAGAGGTCCAACAGTCATGGAATATGTTCTCCCGCATCACATGTGTAAATTCTGCATATGGAGATTTGTGTAATATGCGGGTTGTATTATGGTAGGCACTGGGTTGATTCTACTGTGAAATCTGAGGCAGGAAGAATCCCAGTCCAAGGATCTGTTACGTATTTTAACAAGTTGAGGATGAACAGAATCCAATTTAGTGTGATTTCTTTGCCACTGAATAAACACTATTAGTTGGGCACAGTAAAAATTTGGTGGGAGATCAAAGATGTTTAAAATATAGCATTTGTCTTTATTGGCAAACAACATATTTGGGAAAGTCAGATATGGTGTAAATAGCTAAATATAGATGAATATGCCTGTGAGGTACACTTGCCTAAACTACCCTTTTATGGTATCTTGTAGTTTGTCGAGTCAGAAGGTTTTGTACTTGGCAAAGGGAAAACTAGTTTGCTAGGCATAGGGACATTTTGACATGATGATTTCGGTTTGGAGATTGGTTATTGATTACTATCGCAGAGAAGCTTCAAGTGACAGAAGATTCGGTTGGGGAAGAAAAAAGATGTAACAGCAAAGTATAAACTTCGCCTTCGTCCACATATTTTACTGAGTAATTTCTGTCAGCAAAAGCATCCACAATGAAGACATTCAGCCATTAGAGACATATATGAGAATGCCACGCAGAATCCCACCTACGAGATCAGCTAACTATTAAGAATTCTGGCGTTAGTCCTGGGTGTGAATCATTGATTGTGAAACCCACACCCCGTTTATTTTCATTGCTGCATCCTATGCTTCAGCAAACTTTTCCTTCAACCATTACCTAAAGTTCAACTATTTCCACTATTTTGTGGTAAGAACATATTTATTGTATTTTTGTATCTTATACAAAAAGAGGGGATTTTTGATTGTTTCTTCTTTGAGGAAATATTTTTAAACTCCCCTCAATCTACAGATTTCTTTAGTGAAGAAAGTACAAAACCACCCCTATTTCTACTTACAGACATTTCCTAAAACAGTTTTTTCCTCTCATGGGAAAATTATTGCCATGAATATTTATACAGGACATGTCAGAGACTTAGTGCATTTTACCCATACACTTAGAATTTCCTTGTTCCAATCTAATGCTTCTGGAGTTTTTAAATAACATAACTGTGCTCAGCTCTCTCAATTCATTTTTTTCTCTATTTTATGGATACATTGTCAGCTATGTTTTACATATAGAAAATTGTTTTACAGCCATTAAACCATAGCCTTAACATCTATTGTTATTATAATTCTTATTCATCACCCTCAAAATAATTTTTAAAATTCCAATACAACTGTTATCTTACGGTGCAGTATTTTCATTATGAAGCTTTCCCTATTCAGTTTCTTAGCAAAACATTTTCTGATACTAGACCGATATTTTCCACTTAGATTCTGTTTTGCAGTCATATTAATCAAGCTCAACCCATGACCTTGAAACAGGATGAAATAGACGAATTGCCCTTGGGTATAATGAATTGACACAGGAAAAGCTACTCATGATGGATCTTAAATGCAACCAAGTAATTTGCTTAGGTTCTCCAGAGAATGATTTTATATTCTCTATTAGGATGTGTTTAACTGAATAACTGCAGTTACATAAGTAATAGTGATGGCAGTGCAGATAAGGGGGATAAATATACATGCAAATGCAAACACGCACATCACACATACATTTAATAAAATCTGATTCGTTAGTGACGCATATTTCTTCAGTTGCTAAGCATTGATGACAGCATATCATATTCAAAGATTTATAGAAACATGATTTTTCACAAGTCGTCGTTCACTGCTTTCTTTCTCTTTATGTGGAACATGAATTTCTTTCATATATCATTACTTGAGGAACTTCTGGTTATCACTCTGCCCATTTGTGTTAATCTGCTTTTGAGTCACCCAGAAGTTTTTATACTTTCCTTAATGGTATAAAAATAAAATGCTTCAAAAACCTTTAAATCTTCACATGGATTACCACAGAGCAAAAGATTAAGGTATCCAATATTAACCTTCTCCAATTTAAAAAAAAAAGAATCAGTTCCATACTTTTTATGCTTTAAATACATTTTTATTACAAACAAACTATACTGTTTAAATCAATTATGTTAACTGCTATTGTTTATTTTATTTATTTATTTATTTGTTGAGAAAGGATCTCACTGTCATGCAGCTGGAGTGCAGTGGCGTGACTTTAGCTGACTGCAGCCCCCACCTCCCAGGTTCAAGTGATTCCCCTGCCTCAGCCTCCTGAGTAGCTGGGACTACACGTGTGCACCACCACACCTGGTTAATTTTTGTGTTTTTAGTAAAGATGGCGTTTTGCTATATTGGCCATGCTGATCTCAGACTTCTGACCTCAAGTGACCCATCCACCTTGGCATGAGTCATTGCACCCAGCCCTATTTTTAAAATTATATTTATTATCATGTCTTATATTTTTCCTCGTCCAAAATTTTCCTGGTTCCTCTCTCCCCTGCAAACAAACAAACAAACAAACAAAAAAACCTTTACTTTGTAAAGTGTCTGTTCGTTTTGCTTTTTTTTTTTTTTTTAATTTTACCACTACCTTACTAATATGCAAGCTTCACTGGTCCTGAATCACACAGGATAGGGTAAGGATTGGAATTTAGGAGTTTGATTCTCAGACATTTGCACATTTGCTGCATGTCAAGCCCTCTCAGAAGTCAAGCCGAAGTTCAAAAATAGAATAATATCGTTTAGAAGTTGCTCACCCTAATTTTGTATAAAGTGTAAATTTGTATTCCTTGTTATGAAATGAGGAGAAAGCCAATTTTCCTGTGACCATGGAAAGACTCTTCCAAGGGAGACTTCTGGCAAAGTACTATTTTCATGCTTAAGAGTAAAAACACAAACAAAAATCTCTCCCTAGTCAACTAGAACATTTGGTTAACTCAACCAATCAGCAAAATCAGCACCAAAATATGTTTCATGAAATAGATGAACTACACGTAGCCACCACTGTACCATGTGTGGAAGTTAAAATGGCTCTGAACAGAAGATATGGAGAAACCTATTCTTTAAGAAGTCAAAATCCCAAGATAATGAAGGATAAGGGTTTCAGAGAAATTACTCAAAAGTCAGGGATGAGCACGATTACAAGCAATATGTGTGCAACTGATATAGGGATTAGAGCTTCGTCTGTCACTCCGTGATGTTGATATAGAGATCATTTGGGTGATGGACAGGCTATGTTTTGATTGCTATTGAATAGGAAATTGGGTCTAAATAACACGGTGGCAAAACTAGGACATAAATTGAAAATTCCGGTTCTATAGCTAAATGCTAATGCTGAGACTTTGACAGGGCTTTTGATACTAATAAAATTACCCCCAAAAGATATGGGAAGGTACTTATTTAATCTGATAAAATGTAGGAAAATTAGAAAAGGCATGTAGCAATAATGGTACTGGTTTAATATTTTGAAGAATAACCAAGTCTCGTGATATTATCTGCACAGAGTTCTCTTACAGTTTTACAGAAACCAAGCACTAGTAAGATCTTGCATTTAGTCTATGGGAGCATAATTACAATTTATGAGCTTATGGGAAACAGCTACTGAAGGGTGAGATTTTTCTGAGGAGCATAATTCTTGAAATCCAGACATGGAAACTAGTGATGGTGAAAACAAATATTAATTTCTGTATAGTCACTAACCAGATCCAAGCTAATTAAACAAAAGTCCAAGAGCTCAAGAAAACTCAGTTCAAATTGCCTGAGTTTAGGAATGCTCATTATTCATCTATTCTGCTATCTCCATAAATAATTTTGTCAAATAAAACTGTACTTGAAATTATTCTTCAATAAGACTTTTAAAACCTACTTTACTATTTTTATGCTGTTGCCTAAGGAAACGATTTCATTTCAGTCTAATTAAAGTGACTCAAAGATAGAGCATTTTTAAGGGAACAAGATCAACTTGATGTCAAAAAGTTTTTTTGACATTAAATGCTTTAAATATATGGCATATACCGTACCAAATAACATGCAAATTAGTATAGAACACATCATTTTTAAAGAAAGTTAACATGCATATTTTACTTAAAATACATAAATATATAAAATATGTACAATTTATTTTTATAAGTAAACATAAAATATGTAAATATCTATACAGTAACAAGTGTGTTGGTTATAGGTTTACATGTGTGTGTGTGCACGTGCGATAATAGTAATGCAGAAGTAGATTTGAATAGAGGGTACAAATCAGTAAGACAATGAATTATTGCAAAAGTATCAAAAGATTAAAAGGAACGTTGTATACTTGGTCAGATTATTGAAAGTTTCTATTACTTAACAATTATAAAATTATGCAAAATTATAAGTCAGAAGCAGGAAATCACAGTAAATGACTAATTTGCATGGGAAGTAAGACTCTGTCTCATTGTAGCTAGTTGTAAGAATTATGACAGAAGATGAGGACAGGACAAAGACCAGCTAGCTGGGTTCACTATTCTTTGACATGAAGCTGAATATTTATGACAATGAATTCCTCATCTGGAATAGCGTGACAAGTTAAATCATGACAGAAGTGACTTGCAGTTTCCCTCCCCACCAGATACGATGTCAAAAAGCACTATCAATTTCATTAATGGGATGTTTTAACTCTTTATTTTGGAATGCCAACCAGAGTCCTGCCAGGTGAGTACATTCATGAAATGCCATATAACTTCAGGAAAGACATTAATGGCCACTGGAGATGTTCCGTAGACTTAATAATAGACACATCTCTAGGAAAATGCATGTGCATGGCTATGTTTAGTAAATGTAACGTATTTCTTTCATGTTGAAAACCGCTTGGGGGTCAGGCATGAGAAATATGTGTTTAAACTTTGACAAATACCATTATTAAATACTGTTTTAATAAAGTTAGGTTTACATTGATGACTAGTCAGAGATTGCAAATAATAAAGAAATAATAGTAGAGGATCAGGTTGTGCTTACATGTGATATGTAAAACAGATATCTAATTATTTTATTATACCAAACGTGAATTGGAATTGATTGGAAAACTTTATGATATGCGTTTTAACATGATCCCCATTGTGCACTGATAATTTAAACTTTCTAGGTATCATAACACTTTCTTCCCCTATAACTCAGCTTACTCAGGATGCACTTAATACGTAAAACTCTGAAATGTTTTCTCTCCCCTGATAGATCCTAATTTTAATTAGTATACCTCTCCCCCAGCTCTGTTCGTTGGCTTTTGTTAGAACGATTGCAATGGGAAAAGTTCACAATATTTATAATATTAATAATTTAAACTTTTCTCTAACATTAACAATAAATTACCTTTTATTGAAGTCTTATAATGTTCTCAGCTATTTGATACATGCTCTATGAGTAGTATTTCTATTAATCCTTCCTGTAGCCTTTTATGAGAGAGTTGTATTGTTAATTCGTCCCTCTCGCCCTGTTGCCATATTTTTTTATTAAGTACTTATGTAATACACGTTACTCTTGCCAGGAGTCATGATTTCTCAATATCATCTTATTTCCTCCTTCCCTTTCCTTCTTCTTTAATAGGATTAGTTCCATGTCTAGGAGCAAAAGCCCAACATCAATAAAATGGTCTCTCTGCTCTCAGAAATATTATCTTCTGGAGATTGAAAGGAGGTGACTGAGCACTTTCGTAAAGTATGCAATTGAGAGGGCGAGTTCAGATCCTAGGAGCTTGCAAAATCAGACCATATCTCTTCATCCAAAATCCGTGTATATTTTTCCTTCAGTAAAAAGTGGGGAGATCCAATGATTTTTGATATGTTTTATATGCCGTTGGTCAGAAATAACGTCTGGATCCATTGATCAATTCATAAATACGTTTTCAAGGATATGCATTTCAACAGTTTTATTAAACAACTG
>NW_012118932.1:5843182-5849085 GCF_000951035.1 Colobus angolensis palliatus
GGTCAGAAATAACGTCTGGATCCATTGATCAATTCATAAATACGTTTTCAAGGATATGCATTTCAACAGTTTTATTAAACAACTGATATGATTTAGTTTCTTATTGTTTCTTTTCCTTGGCATTAAGACCAAATCAGTTTCCCCAGGGTATAATGAGAGCAATGTTTAGAAAGGCAATAATGTGAAAAGCATACTCGATATAATGCTTTTTATTATAATCAATCTTTTTAGGGGCTCTTTCTTTTAATTTTGCTGAGATATATATCTCATGTGAATTAAGTAATGTTTTTCAGAGTATTTTTCCTGACTATCCAGTAAGTTTTTTTCTTTTCTACCATAGCTGACGTTAATCAAAATTAAGGTGATCTTTGTGTTACTTGAAGACAAGTGATTATTTGTGAGAGTTGGCAGCAGAAAGCACTTTGACAGAGACATTGATTCTAGTTAGAAGCAACCAACATAGGTACATACACTTTTATTTCCTCAGTCACTCTAGAGTTGGAGGAAACTTTTCTTTTCTTTCTTTTCTTCTCTTTTCTTTTCTCTCTCCTCTTCTCTTCTTCTCCTTCTTTTTTTTTTTTTTTTGAAACTGAGTCTCACTCCATTACCCAGGCTGGAGTGCAGGGGCATGATCTGGGCTCACTGCAACCTCCACCTCCTGGGTTCAAGGGATCCTCCAGCCTCAGCCTCCCCAGTAGCTGGGATTACAGGCATGCTACCACCACTCCTGGCTAATTTTTGTATTTTTTAGTAGAGACAGGGTTTTGCCATGTTGGCCAGACTGGTCTGGAACTCCTGAGCTCAAGTGATCTGCCCACCTTGGCCTCCCAAAGTGCTGGGATTACAGGCATGAGCCACCACACCCGGCTGATATTCTTTCCTAAGAGCCTGAATATTTTCTCATCCTAGCGAATACAAAATTTAGTCAGACAGGTCTCTGACTTTACATAACGCTCAATCTATATCAAAAAGACTTGCACACAAACACACACTTATATAAATAGGATCATACTATATGGGCCCATTTGTATCTGGCTTTTTTTTCTCATGCAACTAAAAATAACTGATTTTCTTCATGCTGTTTTGTACATCTTAGTTCGTTCATTATTATTGCAGTGTAGTATTCCTTTGTATTGTGTATACCACAATTTCTTTACCCATTCTCCTGATGATAGACATTTGGGTTATTTTCAGTTTGGAGCTATTATGAATAAAGTTGCTAAACATATTCCAGTCATTTTCTTTTGGTAGACATATACAGTCATTTGTCTTGGGACTTTGTATAAAAATAGAATTGCACAGTCACAGGCTAGCTATGTTTAGCTTTAGTAGATAGTGTCAAACATTTCTTGAAAGTTGGTGAATCAACGGATACACCTGTTATAGCCAAATTTAGGAATATAGTAGTACAGTAGACTTATAGACAATACACAGCATGACTGAAGCAAAAAAGCACAACTTACGCTCTCAGAATCAAAGCGGGTTCTCATCAATGACAACATTTTCATGGTGCACTCCCTGCTCTTAATTAGGAAAAGACAAGTAGCTCTTTCTAGGAGAAACATGTTATGTGAGTTTGAAGGCCCTGAAATATTTGATCAATAGACAAAAGTGAGTTGTGAGACGGAAGAGTTTCCATAGAGTGACAAAGGATACCGATTTGTGTCCCAGTAGCTCCATTATTGACTCACAAGCAGCTTAAGACTTTTAATTTTTCTTATCCAAAACCCACAATCATAGGCAATGGCATATTTTGTCCTGGAATAAATAAAATAACATGTCTCACTTTTGCTCTTTCTGGATTCTAGTAATTAAGTATGCTTCACCTGATTTCAGCATTTAGAACTCTATACTCTTTCTGGAAGATCCAGGTCCAGGTGTTCTTTGGCTTGTATGAATTTAATCTTCTATGTTTGATTTTAAATAGATGAACATCCGAGTTGGGTCCTTCCTTTCTAGTCTACCAGAAATTTAAAAAAAACCTTCAAATTAGACTTATTTGCCCCATAGCATACTGAATTATTTACAGCACAAAGAAAGCTTCCATTTTATACTATGTTTTGATTCTCCAGAAAAAGAAGGCTATAGGTATCCTCCATTTTTTGTTTGATAAAGTCTTTGAAAGCAATGTTCTAAATATATCAGAATTGTCATTTGAATTATTGTTAGCAAGAATTAGGTAGATAGGAAGAGTATGATCAGAATTTTATGGCTGAAATAGACTTGAAATATTTAAATCTTAATTTATTTTTCTAATATTTAAATATTTATCAAAAACACTTATGCTTGTATTGTGGCATAATTTTTTTCTCAAGGTGTAAATATCAAGTGGTTAATTAAATGCAGAATATTCTCTGGTGACCAAATATGAACAGGTGCCCTGTTTTCTTGTGCTGATCATAACTTATGCCAAACTCATCAAAATGATGACTCTAATTTTTCCTGAGTGTGCACTAAACTAGCTAATGTTTAATGCTATCCCCTAATTAAAACTGTTTTTCTGTGGCTAAATGTGGCATTTCCAGGGCCAGAGAACCAAATTCAAAAGTTACCAGAATAAACGGAAATAGAATGGCAAATTTAGGCATACCCTAAAACGTTAGGTTACTATGTCAGACTTAATATAAATGTAATTTGAATTCTCAGTATTTTAGATTATCCACATGAGTGCACACTTCGAGTACTAAGCAGAATAGAGTTGACTATATAAATGAATCAATCATAATATTGTTTTAAAAATATTTTAAAATATCAGAGCAATGGCTTCCATATCTAAAGCAATCCTGTCTTCTAGTTAGACACCAGCCTTTCTCAATAGTTGGTTTTTGTTGTAGTGTAGTCCTGGTGACAATGCCATTCAAGGGTTTTTTTTTTTTTTTTTTTGATGCAAACTGTTTGAAAGGAGCCTCAAATTGCCTTTGGTCAATGTCACATAAAAATTGATAGAATGTGAGTTGTAATGATTGCCTCATTGTTCGGACAACATTGAGAAGGTCGCCTCACATGCTTCTCCCATTTTTGTAGTCTGACAGTAGGCAAAGTGCCACCAGAGGAAGAGGGGGATTTGTTCTTTCTATTCCGAAGTTACTGTGTGAACAGTCTCACCTCATCAAAAGAATCAGGGCAAATAATGCCTTTACAAGCACCATGAAAAACAATCAATATTCCCTAGCAACGAAAGCTGGAGTTTTCACAGAGTCATTCTTAAGACCTGATTCTGCATGTTGAAAAAAGAAACTTCTCTCTTCCTAAGGCCTCTATATTGCATATTGAAAGGTAGCATTCAAGACCCTACTGACTGCTCATGAAGTGGTGGAAAAATTCTTTTACTGTATTACTATATTTTAAATATTCTGTGGGGGCTGAGTCAGGAATTATATCACAAGTTTGAATCAGAGCAATTGTTTGACCAAACTTAATATTTTACACACATGTTTATCAAGTAGCTGCTGCATGCAGTATTGTATGTAAGTCTAATCAGGCAAGTTTTTAAAATGAAATACTAGATTCATACATGAGTTCTCTATAATAGTGTTTTATTATTCAGCTGTCATTTAATGAACATCTGCTTTGTGAACGACATTCTGGTAGGGACCATGAATGGGAGTTATATCACATACCCTTCCTCAAAGAACTCGTGATTATTATGATAATAATAGTACAGTGTGCTGCATTTACATAGCCCTTACAATAGAAAGCTGCTACCATCTTCATTATGTAATAATTGCAACAGTTTCATTTTGGTCAGGTTTGACTCGTTTATCATGACTCTTTTGCATTTGTTAATCAAGTCTCAATTTGGGCCCCCAAACAGTTGCTAAAACTATTCAAAATTCTTCACTAAGCCGATCAATAATCACTGATTATAATGGTAGACAGAAAGTAATCACTGATCATAATGGTAGACAGAAAGTAATCACTGATTGTAATGGTAGACAGAAAGTGGCAATAGTAAATATGGCTCATCAAACAGGTAGGATTTGGTGATAGATCAAATTAATTGTGTTAAGCTAAAATAAAATGCTTTCTAGAGAATTAACTCTGAAGGTTTTATATATTTGTATATTTATTTTGAGACGGTCTCTCTCTGTTGCCCAGACTGGAATGCAGTAGTGTAATCACCACTCACTGCTGACTGGAACTCCCAGGCAGAAATCATCCTCCCGCCCCAGTCTCACGAGTGGCTGGGACCACAGGCATGTATCATCACAGCTGGCTAATTTTTTTTTTTTTTTTTTGTAGAGATGGGGTCTCACTATGTTGCATAGGCTATTCCCAAGGTTTTATAAGTATTATTAGTCCAGAAGACTGTTACAAATAATTAAAGGGAAATTTTGGGATCATCCAAGAATCTTAACGATCTGAATACCCAGGATAGCTTAAAGCCACATTCCAGAGAATGTGATAAGTATATTCAGTGTTAGTACTTGTGCAACATGAATAGTGATACTTCCTAAATTCAGATAACTCGAAGATGTCAGGATAGGTGAAAGCAGTTGCATGAAGAACATGAAAAGTACCATATTGGGCCACATCTATACATCTGAAAATAGCTTCAAATAACATACTGTTAAGGTTGTTCTCCATGGTCATGTTTCAGTGCAATGTATACTTTAAATATGTCTAAGTTCCTTAATGGCTGTTTTATTAATTTGCCATTTGTGATTTTTATCTCAGCTCCTTTGAACATGTGTATTATAACTAATGGTTTCATGAAATTTGTCCTTAAGGAAGTAGATGTTCATAGTTTGATTGCATTGATTCTGGATAGTATTACGGAACAAGATAAAATTTGCTGCACCTTTTATTCCCCCTTTAGAACTCTCATGGCTGATCATAGAGAATAAAATAAGAAAGTCTTGAAGGGTCAGATAGCTCAATTTCTTAAGCAGTAAATGGGCCCCAATTTTAAAAGTTCTAATTTTTTAGACATTACAGTATGTGTTAATCCACCATCTGGCTTAACCATATGTCAGGAACAGTGCTTTCAGAAGCTAAATACTTTTCATTTTCAATATCCCTTATTATTGGTAAAGTCTTATTTAGAGCAAAATTCTACCTCACTCTTTTGGCCTTAATCTCTCCTGGAAGCCACACAGAAGCTGTCAACTGTCTTTTCCATAAATCTTTCCCAGACTTAACATCTTCAATTTTGCATACATTCCTTATTAAATGTGGTAGAATCAATAACTATATAATGAAATGATTTATTGGATTCTTGATCTTGGACTGTCATCTCTTGCCAGTGATCTCTAGGTGTGGATTCAGAAAACTGTCAGCAAAATGTGTGCCATCGTATAGACCCACATAGCTGAAATTCTCTCCTTATGCTCTTTTGACAGAATGCAAGTTGGCTGACCTTTAAATCATATTGTATTCATGCTTGTGAGGTGAGCAGAGTCCATTGAGCCATATCTAATTGCATGCATGGGTGACTGCAAAATACAGTAACCTTTAAGCTAGTAGAAACTGAATGAATGTTTTTTAGCCAGGTAGAAGAGCAAAATTACTCACCAATTTGATACTTTACAATGACGAAACAACTCTTTGGTGCTGAAGTCTCTGGAGATGGCAGATGAGTACATCTGCTTATTGACTATTTGGGATTAGGCTGCAAGCATGCCTACAGATTTGGGTTTGTGCTAGGCAAATGTTTCTCATCAGCAAGTTTTAGCACCATTGCACATCACCAGTCTCCTTTCCTCAACATTCTGTTTTGTTTCCTGAGAGTTGCTTTAGGATCTTTTCCTTCCTTCCTTCCTTCCTTCCTTCCTTCCTTCCTTCCTTCCCTCCCTCCCTCCTTCCTTTTCTTTCTTTCTTTCTTTCTTTCTTTCTTTCTTTCTTTCTTTCTTTCTTTCTTTCTTTCTTTCTTTCTTTCTTTCTTTCTTTCTTTCTTTCTTTCT
>NW_012118932.1:5849135-5857398 GCF_000951035.1 Colobus angolensis palliatus
TCCTTTCTTTCTTTCTTTCTTTCTTTCTCTTTCCTTCTCTCTTTCTCTCTTTCTCTCTCTCTCTCTCTTTCTCTCTTTCTTTCTTTCCTTTTTTTTTGTGACAGAGTTTCACTCTTGTCACCCAGGCTGGAGTACAGTGGCACAGTCTTGGCTCACTGCAATCTCTGCCTCCCAGGTTCAAGTGATTCTCCCGCCTTAGCCTCCCAAGTAGCTGGGATTACAGGTGTCCACCACCACACCCTGCTAATTTTTTGTGTTTTTAGTAGAGATGGGGTTTTTCCATCTTTGCCAGGTCTAGAACTCCTGACCTCAGGTGATCCACCCACCTCAGTCTCCCAAGGTTCTGGGATTACAGGCATGAGCCACCACACCTGGCAGCTTTAGGCTTTCTTATCACTTTTATATTTATGTCAATTAGAACCAGGTCCTACCTGGAAAAGCCTACATACTATCTGAAAAAATAAGTACTTACAATCTTCAGTCAAGGAAAGTATATATCTATGTATAACATATTAAGACTTTCAGGATTCCATGGGCAGCACCAGTAAATTCAGTATAATGTTTGGCCCATTTATAACTATACATTTACTCCACTTATGTTAAAGATTAATTTCTTTCCCTTTTACTATTCCAGGTGGTTATTGAGGTCACCTATTGTCACAGTGATTCTTTTGCTTTCCTTTCTTATAAACTCATACTAAATAATTATGTAATTATAATTCTAAAAAGATAAATTTTATAATTCATATTTTTCTTTTGTGAGCACTTGCCTTGAATTGGAACGTGCTTTTAGAGGAACCATTTTAAAACTAAAGCTATTATTTCTGGTAAATGTTTTGAAGTTATGTTTATGTTCTGATGTTATTAAAAACAGAATTTTGTAATGTGATGAGATATCAAGGAACTAGGAATTCCATTTTAATTTTAATGTTTTTTTAAGTTTTTAAATGTTTTTTGAAGTTTAATGTGAACTTAAAACTTTGTCCTACTAATCGCTTTTTTACTATGACATTTATTCAGTCTTTTAGCATTAGGGTCCAAAAAAGCAAGGACTCTGTTGCCTGTCACTCATAATTGTAGACAGTCTAGTAGAAATAAAATTTTCTCTGTCTTGTAAAGCCCTCTCTGAGTCTCCCCAGGCGATGTTACTGCCTCCTTCTCCTAGCCTCTTGCCATACTTAAGATGTGTGGCTGCTATTCTAACACAGACCAAATTGTATTAAATTCTATTATATTCCTGTCTCCCTGAAAAATGATTACCATGCAAATTATTTAAGGGCAAGGAACATGTCTTTCTCTGTTTCCAGTACCTTCCATGCTACCTGGCATGTAATTGATGTCCATTAAATATTCATTGACTAAAGAGTAAATTGTGCTTATGCAAATGCATAATTACTTCCTGATTAAATATTTCTGACGCTCACACGTAGGAGGAAATGCTATGATTATGCCAATAGCTAATTGATGCCCAATAAATGTTTACTGAGTAAACAGTAAGTCGTTGGCCAGGCATGGGGGCTCACACCTGTAATCCCAGCATTTTGGGAGGCCAAGGCAGGAGGAGAACTTGAGGCCAGGAGTTGGAGACCAGCCTGGGTAAAATAGTGAGACCCCATTTCTCCAAAATAAAATAAAATTACCAGGCATGGTGTCATGTGCTCGTGGTCCTAGCTACCTGGGAGGCTGAGATGAGAGGATTGCTTGAGCCCAGGAGTTCAAGGCTGCAGTGAGATTTGATCATGCCACTGCACTGCAGCCTGGGCAACAAAACAAGTTTCTGCTTCCCAAAGAAAATCCCAAGCAAACAAACTAACAAAAAAAAACACAGTAAGTTGGGCTTATGCAAATGCATGATTATTTTGTGCTTAATTGTTTCTGAGGCTCACACTGAGAAGAAAAGAGTATCGTAGTTGCAATGAGTGTTGGAATTAGAATATTCAAAAGGGGTGGTTATTGCATGCTTGGGAGACAGCATCCCCAGCCTGTATAGAGAAGATAACCACTTGGTCCAGAGGAAACTCAGACTCGAAGTGTTCTGGGTCAGTAAGGTGAAGCTGCATTAATAGCTTCATCTGTTGTGTTCATCTGTCAACATGAATTTTAAATTAACAAAATATGACTCATGTGGGCTAGTATTCTGGATTTCAGAATCAGCATTTGTTCCTCATACTGTGCATATCTTCTTTCATGTTTATCATAATAATCTTTTGTCAACTATTTTTAAACAGTTTATTTCCCTTTGAACAGATAATACATTCACTTAACTCACAACCACAAGATACGAGATAAATTGAACAATCTCATCCCACATATCTCTATCCATTCTTTTCGGTAGGCTATCAATAGTACAATTTTCTTATTTGTCAGCTGGAGTTATTGTTATTATTACTTTTTGCTTATACCCGTAAAAGCAGATACATCTATTTACCTCTCTTTGTTAGAAAAGATAGCCACTGTTCACACTCTCACTCCATTTTGCTCTTTCCACTTAATATTTCTTGGAGATTTTTCCAAATCAGTACACAGGGAGTTTCTGTATTTTTTTAAACCTATGTGTTATTATACCAAAGACTGTGACATACATGATTTCATCAGTCCCATATCTCTGAAAGTTTGCCTCAATATTTTGCTATTATAAATGATATAATTACACATCAGTATTCTGCACATTTTATAGTGTATCTGCAGAGTAAATTTCTACAAGTAGAACAGAAAGCAGAATATTTGTAAGTTTGCTAGATAATGCCAAATCGATCTCCCTAGATATAGTAAGTATTTACACTCAATAAAGCAATATATGTCACGACAGTGCCAATTTTTCTGCACTTTCACTAGCACAGTGAGTTATGTAATTTTAAAAATATGCTAAAAAAGTTCTATTCATTGTAGTTTTAATTTTTACTTCATTTATGATATGTGGCTTTTAGCATATTGTAACAGAATAGCTAACAGCCGATTTTATTTTAATTTTGTGTTACTTGTCACCTATCCTTGCCTTTGTTTTTATTTGGATCTTGGTCTTTCACTTATCTTTCTGAAGGAAGCCTTTTATATTAGGAAAGTTAGCCCTTGCAAATGCTTCCCAATTTTCACCTTTTGATTAGTTTATGGCATTTTAAGTAATACAAAAGTTTTTGCATTTTCGTAAGTACCGTGTGTTTGACAGACTCAACAACATAATCATGTTAACTTTTTATTAATCATTTTTTATAGTTTCTGCGATTTTAAAATCTCCTACTAAGGAATACCTTCGTATTCCATTGTCATTTAAAGTCATTAAAATGCCTAAAGCAAATTTATTGTTTAAAATTTTATACTTAGGTTGCATATACTGTACAGGGAATTTATCTTGAGTTTTTTTTTTCTTTTCGTAAAGCTGCCCTGATATTTTACCACAGTATTTTAAATAAACTATCTTTTTCCCCTTAGTGTTAAATGCTACCTTAAATATACATATATGCTTTACTTATTTGGACTTCTGTACTACCAGGCTGTTCCAATTTCATGACAATCTATTCAAGTGCCAATAACACACTGATTTAATTATTGTAGCTTTACTTTATTTTTTTAATAACAGCAAGTCTACCTCTTCTTTTAATCCCCACATCCCACACCAAATTACTCTTGTTTTTCATGATCGTCCTAGTTATTCTTTCTGATTTTGTTTTCTATATTAATGCTTGCATTAGGTTTTTCAGTTCTCTCAAATTTTCTGTTGGTGTTTTATTTATAGATATACTTAAGATTAATATTTTTATGAAGTTGAATCTGTCTGTTTAAGTACTTGGTATTGTTTTGAGTCCATCAGAAGTATTTTGATAGATCCTGAAAATTTACTATCAGTATTATTCCTGAATATTTTGTATTTTTCCATCATGATATTCTATAACAGAGGTTATTTGTATACATGAAGGAAAATGATTTCTGTATTTTAATTTTATACTGAGCTAACATACTAAATTTTCTTACTATTTTTCATAGTTGCTTAGTAAAATATACTTTTCTTTCCAGGTAAACAATAATATCAGCAAAATTAAATTGCATTTGTAAACAATAATACTAATTTTTGTCTTAATCTTTTTCTGAGATTATTTTCTTTTTCTAAATTATGTGGTCAAGTGTATCTGGAAGGGTCAAACAGCATTGTAGTAGGGGTTGGTTTTAACTGTTTTTGAGATGATTGGATTTTGACAAATTTCTTCCTTTGGAAATTCATATATTAGATTTTCTATTTCTGTTCATTTTACTTTAATATTATGAATTTTATTCAAGTTTCATATTAATTTGTAGAGATAATTAAAATAGCCTTTGATTTTTAACATTTTCCCTGACTGATCATTACTTCCTTGTTATTTCTTATACTGGGTGTTTGTGCTTCAATTGGAACAATTTTGATGCCCCCAAGGGGAAAATTGGCAATGTTCATAAACATTTTTGGTTGTTAGAACTAGGAAGGGGAGAGCTACTGGCCTCTGGCTGGGGATGCTACTTAACATCCCATAATGAGCAGGACAGCTCCCACAACAAAAATTATCTTCCTTAAGTGCCAACGTTGAAATATCCTGGAAGCTAAAACTTATTTATATTATTATATTTTTTCAAAGAGCCTACTTTTGTATTTATTTACTAGTCCTACCCTTTTGTTTCTAATTCATCAATTTATTTTAATCATTGCAACATTCTTCCTTCTACTTTCCTTAGGTCTCATGATTTTTTAAACAAATTTTTGAATATGAATGCTTAATATGCTTTTCTTTTTACTTATTCCCTTACATAAATATTTAATGCAGTGATTTGTTTTTCTGAACACTGCCTCAGGTGTACCCCATAAATACTGATGCATTGTATTTTTATTATTTGTCTCTAAAAGTCCCGTGATTTTGGTCTTGATCTCTTTTTTGATTGAAGATATACTTAAGAACAGTTGGTTTTGTTATTTGATGTAACCTGAAAGCCTTTTTCTTTAATATGTGAATTTAGCCGTATGAATTTCATTCCTTAAAGAAATGTTTGCCTGCAGTCATGAGCCAGGCAATGTTCCAGGTGCTGGAGACACAGCAATGGACGAAACAAGCAGATATCCTTTCCCTCATGGAACTATCAATAGGGGAGATATATTTAATTTTAATTCTACCATAGAATTTCATGTTATGCTTTTTCATCTTTAAAGCTTTTTGTATTTTCTTTTTGCTTACTTTGGGGAGGGAGAGAGAGAGAGAGAGTTGCTTTTGCTCATTAGAAAGTTAGTATTCTTGATCTGATATAATTTTTATAACCTAAATCCCCTGTTTCTTCAAACTGTAGTTGATTCTCCACTATAACCCATCGTGGAATTAGTATATTTGTTTTTCTTCATATTGCTTTTTCCTCTTATCCACTTGATTTTGATTAATTCCATAATCTTTGTAGTGTTTTCCTTTGAGATATTAAGTACATTTATACTCACATTACTTATTCTGAAGTATTGAAAATATCCTTTAACTTCTGGTATTATAAGTGAGAAAATTACCATACTTATCACTCTCCCACCCAGGCATTTAACATTTACATTCTCTTCTGTCACCTTAATCCTTGCATATGTTTAAATCATTGTTCAGCAAATGTATAGATTCAAATTTCAGTACTAATCTTTTTACATAGTCTTTCCAAAAATATCTTTCTGCTCAGTGAAATCCTTCTTCAGTGAGAACTCATGGGAATAGTATTCCCTGAATTCTTACATGTTAAAAATTGGGTTTTGTTTGTATTTATACTGAACGCTGTGGCTAGATATTAAAGACTTGGATTATAGTTTTCTTTCCTTGAATATTTTGTGGGTGTTGATTCACTGCATTCTAGAATTAAATGTTGCTGTGTAGATATCTAAGGTCAGCTTTATTTTTTCCCTCCTTGTAATTGGCTTGTTCTTATTTCCTGAAAGCTCAAAAAAGTCCTTTCCTTACCCTTTAGGTTAGTTGCTTTAATGAGGTACAACTTAAGAAAAAATAGAGGATTTGCTATGTTGTGGTGAAAAGCATGATAGTATCATAAAATAAGAAATTACAAATCATATACGAAGTGGAGATAAAGAGCTCTGAGAAACTAGGGGGGAGAATATGTCTTCTGACAAAATATCAGACCAAGATTTTTATAGGATTTAAGCTGAGTCTTAAATAATTAGAACATGAGGACTGGAAAAGGAACAGAATACAGCTGGGTGATAATGGGACATTGGGTGGGATAATCAGTGTGTACTAGGTCGTCTGCTTTACCCGATTCTGAGCAGCTTGAAGTCAGCAACTACTTCTGATGTGTCTTTTTATTTCCTGCAACTAGCAAAATCTTTTGCATATAACAGCTAAGTTTATTTATATTTATTGTTGCATGTTATCATTCTTATTGTAGCAGATAAACATATTTATATTGGTTTTCAGAGCAAAATAATAATAATTTTATCAGAAAATCATCTTAAATTCAGTGAAAAGTTAATAGTCCAAAAAAAATATGTAACGGGAAATCAGATAAGTCATTGTATTATTATTATAACATAGATTTATCTTTTTTTGAATGGCAATTATTGTCACTGCAGGGCTAGAAAAATCCAGAAAGCTCCCCAGTATATGGTAATTAGATATGGGATCCATCAGTCATTGTGTGGTGTTGAATAATAAACATATGGAAAAATGAAGCATGAATGCATCTGTTTTGTACTCTTTCCTCTGAGCCTTCAGCATACTAATGGATTACCATAAGGGTAGGGATTTAACATGCACAACATCTATGAAAAATGTATAAGACAAGTTTCCTGGTTGAGTTTTTCTCTACCAAGAAGGTCCTATCTTGGGCTTTCATTCAAAGCTGTTATTTTCTGGGATCTTCCCCCTGCACCCATAGTGTCTAATACAACTTTTTCTCACCTTTCATTTTACCCTCTTTCACTAACACCTCAGATATTTACTGGGGCTTTCCAACCTTAAACTTAGTTGTGACTTGAGTTACAGCATTAGCAGGATTACTAGTCTGTTATAACAGTCCCCAACCTTCTTGGCACCAGAAACCAGTTTCATGGAAGACAATTTTTCCAAGACTGGTGGGGGGTTGGAGATAATTTCCAGATGAAACTGTTTCATCTCAGATTATCAGGCATTAGTTAGATTCTCACCAACAGCGTTCAACCTAGATCCCTCATATGCGCAATTCACAATAGGGTTCATGCTCCTATGAGAATCTGATGCCACTGCTGATCTGACAGGAGGCAGAGCTCAGGCAATAGTGCTCACTCTCCTGCTGCTCACCTCCTGCTGTGTGACCAGTTCCTAACAGGCCACAGACCAGTACCAGTCTATGGCCCAGGAGTTGGGGACCCCTGGTTCATCACACACTTGAAGAACTATTGCTAGAATAAGCTTCACAGAATTAATGGCTTTGTCCCAATTTGGTATTAAAAGAGCAATTTCCCATCTCATTCTGTGCACCAAAATTCAGTGTAAGAGATCGGGGATTTATTCTTTAATGGAAAAACAAATCTATCAAATTTGTTTTTCTTTAATGAAAAAACAAATCTATCAAATTTGTTTTTCTTTAATGAAAAAACAAATCTATCAAAATCAGTAGTCCTGGAAACATCAATGCAAACGACATTGACAAGTTTCCATGGATTTTTCTGTTATTCATTTTGAATAACATTAAAGTGCATGGATGCTATCATTTGTATGCAAGCCAAATAGAGAATAGAAAAGAGCTAGCTTTTTATGTATCCCACAGATAATTTTTGGACTCAATTTATATTTTAGGCTATGTATACTTCTAGACATTGCACATAGATGGCATGTCTTTTCATAAATATGAAGACTAGGAAAAGTTATACACTAAGCAAGCTCATTCTGTGGGATTGGAATGTTGACCTGTATTACACTAAAACCTCTGCCTACATCAAGCAGTTAGAAAGATCTGAAATTAACAGCCTAACATTACAACTAGAGGAGTTAGAAACACAAGAGCGGCCGGGTGCGGTGGCTCAAGCCTGTAATCCCAGCACTTTGGGAGGCTGAGACGGGTGGATCACAAGGTCAGGAGATCGAGACCATCCTGGCAAACACGGTGAAACCCCATCTCTACTGAAAAAATACAAAAAAAAACTAGCCGGGCGAGGTGGCGGGCACCTGTAGTCCCAGCTACTCGGGAGGCTGAGGCAGGAGAAAGGCATAAACTCGGGAGGCAGAGCTTGCAGTGAGCTGAGATCCGGCCCCTGCACTCCAGCCTGGGTGACAGAGCAAGACTCCGT
>NW_012118932.1:5857448-5878229 GCF_000951035.1 Colobus angolensis palliatus
AGGCAAGGAAAAAAAAAAAAAAAAAAAGAAACAAAAGACAAAAGAAAACAAAACAAAAAAAGGAAACACAAGAGCAACCCAACCCCAATGCTAGCAGAAGAAAAGAAATATCCAAAATCATAGATTAACTGAATGAAATTAAGACATGAAAATTTGTGCAAAAGATGAACAAACCCAAAAGTTGGTTCTTTGAATGGACAGATGAGATTAATAGACCACTAGGTAGATTAATAAAAGTGAAAGAAGATCCAAATAGACACAACCAGAAATGACAAAGGTGACATTACTACAGACTCCACAGAAGTACAAAAATTCCGCAGAGACTATTATGAACACCTCTGTGCACACCAACTAAAACACCTAGAAGAGGCCAGGCGCAGTGGCTCATGCCTGTAATCCCAACACTTTGGGAGGCTGAGGCAGGCAGATCATGAGGTCAAGACATCAAAATCATCCTGGCCAACATGGTGAAACCCCATCTCTGCTAAAAATACAAAAATTAGCTGGGTGTGGTGGCACGCACCTGTCATTCCTGAAGGAGATGGAAAGAGCTACTTGGGAGTCTAAGGCAGGAGAATCATTTGAACCTGGAAGGCTGACGTTGCAGTGAGCCAAGTTTGTACCACTGCACTGTAGCCTGGTGACCCAGCGAGACCCTGTCTCAAAAAAAGAAACTGAAATCCTGAACAGGCCAATAACGAGTTCTGAAATTGAATCAGTAATAAAAAACATACAAACTAGAAAAGACCCTGAACCAGATAGACTCACAGCCAAATTTTACCGGATGTATAAAGAAGATCTGGTACCAGTTTTACTGACATTATACCATAAAATAAAGGAAGAGGGACTCCTGCCTAACTCATTCTATGAGACCAGCATCATTCTGATACCAAAACCTGGCAGAGAAACATGAGAAAAAGAAAACTTCAGGCCAATATCCTTGATGAATGCAGATACAAAAATCTTCAACAAAATATCAGCAAACCAAATCCAGCAGCACATCAAAAAGCTAATCCACCATGATAAAGTAGGCTTTTTTCCTGGGATGTAAGATTGGTTCATCATATAAATATCAATAAATGTGATTCATCACAAAAACAGAGCTAAAGGCTGAAATCACTTGATCATCTCAATAGACACAGAAAAGGCTTTTAATAAAATTCAGTTCCCTTGGTTTTAAAAACTCTCAACAGACTAACCATTGAAGGAACATACACCAAAATCGTAAGAATCATCTTGACAAACCCATGGCCAGCATCATACTGGATGGACAAAAGCTGGAAGCATTCCGCCTGACAACTGGAAGAAGACAAAGATGCCCATTCTCGCCACTCCTATTCAACATTGTACTGGAAGTCCTACCCAGAACAATCAGGCATGAGAAAGAAGCAAAAGGTATCCAAATAAGAAGAGAGGGAGTCAAATTATCTTCCTTTGTAGACGATATGATTCTACACCTAGAAAACCTCATAATCTCCACCCAAAAGCTCATAGGACTGACAAAAACTTCAGTAAAGTTTCAGGATGCAAAATAAATGTACAACAATTAGTAGCTCAACAATAGCTGGCAGCCAAATCAAGAATTTGATCCCATTCACAATAGCCACAAGAAGAATCAAGTACCTAGGAAGATAGCTAACCAGGGAGGGGAAAGTACTCTATGAGAATTGCAGAAACTGCTGAAAGAAATCAGAGATGACACAAAGAAAAAGAAAAACATTCAATGCTCATGGACAGGAAGAATCACTACTGCTAAAATGGCCATACTGCCCAAAGTAATTTACAGATTCAATACCATTCTTATCAATCAAAGCCATTTTTCACAGAATTAGAAAAAAAATTCTAAATTTCGTATGAACCTAAAAAAGAGCTGAAATAGCCAAAGCAATCCTAAGCAAGAAGAACAGCCAGAGGCATCACACTATCAAACTTCAAACTATATTATAGGGTGACAGTAATAGATACAGTAGTAGGCTACAGTAAAATACAGCATGGTAGTGGTACAAAAATAGACACATAGATGAATGTTAGATAGCTCCAAGATAAAGCCATACACCTACAACCACGTGATCTTTGACAAAGCTGCCCATTAACAATCAATGGGAAAAGGACTCCCTATTCAGTAAATGGTGCTGGGATGACTCGCTAGCCATATGCAGAAGACTGAAACTGGACTACTTCCTTTTACCATATACAAAAATCAACTCAAGATTAAAAACTTGAAGACCTCAAATTATAAATATCCTAGAAAAAAATATAGGAAATACCACTCAGGACATGACCTTGGCAAAGATTTCATCACAAAGACTGTAAAAGTAATTGCAACAAAAACAAAAAATGATTAATTGAGACCTAATTAAATTAAAGATCTTCTGCATAGCAAAAGACACCATCAACAGCATAAACAGACAACCTACAGAATGGGAGAAAATTGCAAACTATGCATCCAACAAAAGTCTAATGTCCAGAATCTATGAGAAACTTAAACAAATCAACAAGAAAAACCAAACAACTCCATTAAAAAATAGGCAAATGACACAAATGGATACTTTGCCAAAGAAGACATTCACACGGCCAATAAGCATATGAAAAATGTTCAACATCACTAACATTAGAGAAATGCAAATTAAAACCACAATGAGATACCATTTCACGCCAGTCAGAATTACTATTATCAAAAGGTCAAAAAATAACAGATGCTGGTGAGGTTGTGGAAAAAAGGGAATGCTTGTAAACTTGTGGCAGCAATGTAAAGTAGTTCACCCATTGTGGAAAGCAGCCCAGAGATTTCTCTAAGAACTTAAACCAGAGCTACCATTGAACCCAGCAATCTCTTTACTGAATGTACACCCAAAGGAATATAAATTATTCTACCAAAAAGACACCATAGTAGTATGTTCATTGTAGCATTATTTGCAATAGCAAAGACATGGAATCAACCTAAATGCCCATCAACAGTGGACCAGATAAAGAAAACATGGCACATGTACATCATGGAATACTGCACAACCCTAAAAAATAACAAAATCACGTCTTTTGCAGCAACATGGATGAAGCTGCAGGCCATTATGCTAAGCAGGTTAATAAAGGAACAGAAAACCAAATATCACATGTTCTCATTTATAAGTGAGAGCTAAACATTGAGTACACATGGATACAAAGAATGGAACAGTAGACAGATATTAAAGGTGGAGGGTAGGAGGAAAGAGTCAAAAAAACTACCTATCAAGTACTATGCCACTGTCTGGGTAACAAAATCATGTGTACACCAAACCCCAGTGATGTGCAATTTACTAAAGTAACAAACCTGCACATGTACCTCCTGGACCTAAAAGAAAGTAGAAAAGAAAAATAAATAAATAAATAAGTACACGTGCATGGGAGCCCACCATTGATTAATCTACACTTGGTAGGGTTCATATGGAATTATGCAAATTAGGAGAACTCTTTCCTGATATTGTGCATATACATCAACGCATCTGATCTTTTATTAAGAGTTTTCTGTACCCTATTAGAAAAAATAACTTTGGCATACCTAATTAAGCATTTACGACTTGGCTCCTAGAGAGCAAGAAGTATCATAATTATTCCTTCTTGATTTACCATTTTAAAAAGAAAGGAAAGAACATGACCTGTTGATACAGACTGGTAGAAAACAACGATGAAGACATTTTTAATAGGCAAACTCATTTCCCATTGAAATGTCTTTCACTGCAGTGGGAAAGAGCAACTACATATAGCCTGGGTTTTAATGATACGACATTGTCAATTGGAAGTTACAAGAAAAAATAAAAGGTGTGTTTGATTTATTGCTGAATTCTGGAAGGATTATGGAGCACTTGTCAGAATTTATTGCAAATGAATATTTGTTGAGAATTAATTACCTCTATGTCATTGGGCAATGAAATGAATCTAGAAGTCCATCAGAGGAATTATCTTTGCATCTCCTAAGTAGTAGGCAGCACTGACTTTGGTCTCTGTTTCCTACTGGTCAATAATTCACATTGTATGAGCTGATTAATCTAGTTGATGGTTTTCTATTAGGTTGGTGCAAAAGTATTCTTTTGTTTTTTTCTTCTATTGAAAGTAATGACTAAAACCGCAATTACTTTTTTTTGGAGACAGTCTCGCTCTGTTGCTCAGGCTGGAGTGTAGCGGCGCCGTCATGGCTCACGGCAACCTCTGCTTCCTGGGTTCAAGCGATTCTCCTGCCTCAGCCTCCTGAGTAGCTGGGATTACAGGTGCCTGCCAATACCCCTGGCTAATTTTTGTATTTTTAGTAGAGATGAGGTTACACCATGTTGGCCAGGCTGGTCTTGAACTCCTAACCTCAGGCAATCCACCTGCCTCTGCCTCCCAAAGCGCTGGAATTACAGGCATGAGTCACTGCGCCTGGACAAAAACCGCGATTACTTTTGCACCAAGCTAATAGTTTTATATCCACCTGCTCTCATTTTAACAGCCCTAATTTAAATGCACGAAAATACAAATGTAAAGTGTTTGTTTGGAGTTCTACAGAGCACCTCTAACTCAATCTCTCTTCTCATTGTTGTTGGTGCTCTGTGATTCCCGATTTTTAAATTTTAGCTTAGTAAAAAAGTCGGTGGGTGGTGCTGTCAGCTGTCTAAATAGGCATTTTCAGATTTTCCATGCATTTTAAGGTTTGTTCAGCATGACTGAAACCTGCATGAATCATCTATCAACAACATTTAAAATACAGAGAAGAATTCGGAATTCTGTCAGAGATATTGCCAAAGCCAGAGAAGATGGTATAGGTTTTCCCTTCACAGATAAAATTAATCAAGGACATTTTTACAGGTGAACTTTAAATTTTTCACATTTAATCAAATTTAGCAATGTCTAGAGACTATAAATCTAAACTAATTCAAGTGCTTAAAAATTAGAAAGGTAAATGATTTTCTTAAGTAGGTCATCATTAGCTTAAAGTGTTTAATTTTATTAAAGCTTTCATTTCTTGTTTTGAAAATTTCAAGACTATATCTAACATCTGTATTTTTCAACTTAATTTCCACAACCTGGGAAGTCGTAATTGCTGATACACTGTATGAATTTGATTTGTCATTCTTTACATTTCAAGGCTTCCTCCAATCCTATTAAAATTATACATTGAGACTCTTGCCCTATGACAGTAAAAAATAAAGAAATAGAAAAAAGAATGATTATTTCCACCTGAAACTCTAGGTTAGTCTGACATAAGATTTCATTAAAATTAAGTGTAGGTGCTCAAGAATATTAAATAGCAACCTTTTGGTTTTTTTCTATTCTGTGAATTGTTATTTTCAGGTGACTTGGAATTAACATTTCTGAGAATTTCCTACTCTTAGCTGTGCTCCAAAGCATTCTTTCCTCTAATTATTGTCAGATTATGATACTGTCATCACCATTTCTCAAGGCAAGTTCCATATTTATCAGGCACCGAACTACGTATTTGAAGGCAATCCCTGCCCTCCAGAAATGTGCAGTCTAAAATTTGCCACAGTGATGCAAAACACACAAAAATCAAGAGTATATGTATATGCCAAACACTTATGTAGAAAAATGCTTAATTGGAAGATGAAACAGTAACCCCATATACGTATCTGTCTAAATCAGTCCCCATGGATTTGCCGAAGTTTCACATCACATAATTGGGATATCAAAACATTGTTAATATTGAATGATAAGAGTGGATCTTGAAAGCATTGAAGTTACTGCTTTCCACCCAACTTACGTGTGAATAAGTCTATGGGCAATATGGGTAAAATGTATATTCTGACGCAGCAGGTGTGGGATGGGGTCTGCGATTCTTCAGATCAGTTCCCTTCCTAAGAATGTTGATGCCATTGCACCATGGCCACAGCTTAAGTACCAAGATGTTAGATAATAAGCTCCATTATACGCATGACACTTTAAAGCTGACTACATTCTTTCTCACATAATATATCATCCATTTTTACAACAATTATGTAAAGCGTGAAAAGTAAGATGTTTATTTTACAGGTGAGAAAACTGAAGTGAATGTGACCATTTCAAGCTTCTCAGGTGCATGAACTTCTAATTAGTAAACATTGTGCAAAAGCTTTGTTTTTCAGATTCCTTGAGTAGATCTCTTTCATTTATCTAATGTTCCAAAGCTGTATGGAAATAGCATCTACTTCAGTTAGTTTATTTTCCATGACCATTCAAACTATTTACAATAGCCATTTATAAATTGCTCGTAGAAATATATGTGTACCTCGTTTTAAACTATTTAGCATGGATCTTCTTAGTCTCCAGGATCTGTAATTAATTTTCAAATGTTGTATTTTATCACTCAATAGTGATAGTTGACCTCTAACCTGGTAGCAGTACTCTAAAAAACAGTTTCAGAGTTTCTGAAAAACAAAAATCTGCAATTATCAAGACACACGTGATTAGCCAATAATTAGTTTTGAGGTGGTAGAGAAACACTGGGGCCAGAATATCTGCATCTAAATTGTAGCTCTTCCACTTCCCCTGTGAATGAGGGAAGTCAGTTAAAGAAACAAATGTGAAGGATTCCCACCTACCATTGGAGGAAGATACATATTTTTCTTTGCTTTTCTCAAATGCTTGTTTTATACCATTATATAAATAAACATTTTACCAATGTGGCTTGGTAAAATGGAAAGACATTCTTGCATTCCCATCTTAACTCTTTCATTTGTTCCATCTGTGTGCATAACCCTCCAAGGGCTCAGGGTTTTATAAAATTTTATTCACTTAGATCCATAAAATATACTGTGCATTAGCCATGTGCCAGAAGTTAGACTACTTAGACTTGGTATAGAATGTCCTTACTCTCAATGAGCTCCAATTGTGAGGTGGGGAATGTCACAATATAATGAGCTCTACTATCGCCTGAAATTATCTGCTCTGTAACATAAAGATTATAATACATATATAACTCAGAAAATTATTGTGAGGATTGAATAGGTTCATTTTAAAAGAAACGTAATTGAACTCTGTGACTGGAAATGTATTGGCCCTCACAGTGTCTAGATTCCCTCTGTGTTTTTCCACTCAGACACAGTATTAAAAGTTGTACGGAATAATTACTTAAATCCTGTAACTGAAGCGAGAATGTAAATCAGTGGAGCAAGTGATATTCTTTTATATTCATCTTAATGTTTCCATGCCCTAAGGAAACATGACTGTGGATTCCTTGAGAAGCTGACATTGAATTCTGAGCATTGTTTCTTTCCTAAAATAGTGATGATGATTCTGTATTTCTCTTTAACACTGTAAGAATGCATCATTTCTCATTCTGAGGGAAAAAACAGCCGAGGGCATGCTGATTGTGATAAATTTTCCATTATTTTTAATATCTTGTCTGTGTATGCTGTCCAAAGGTGATGAGCCTTGACAAGTTGACTTGGAAGCTTTGCTAAATAGATAAAACACTGTTGTGGTAAGAGCAAAGTTAGTTACATTTAGCCTATTTCAATTTTTATGTATCACTAATGTCTGTAATGCAGTTGTCATGATTAAATGTGATATGCTTGCTCAACAGAATAAGAGGTCAGGACACAGGGAAGGTGGATTTTTACCACTGTGATGGGTAATGCATGCCTCATGTCATCTTTAATCACTTATTTTTTTAATTGACAAATAATAATTTTATATATTTATGGAGTACAATGTAATGTCAAAACATTATGTATGTTAACAAAACAAATGATATGTATGCATTTGTGGAATAATTAAGCTAATTTGTATATTAATTACCCACATACTTATTTTTTTTTTTTGGCGAGAACATTTAAAATTCACTCTTCCAACAATTTTGAATTAAACAACACGTTGTTAACTATCGTCACCATGGTGGGCAGTAGATCACTAAAACTTATTCCTCCTGTCTAATCAAAACTTTGTTGGCTTTGACCAACATCTCCTCTTTCCTCATCCCCCCATGACTTATCTTTATTTCTTATAAACAAACTTTTAAAGTAATAGGTCGTCTTGTAGAAAATATAGAAAAGTAGCAAAAGGAAACTAAACATTTGTTTGTTTTGAAAAATACTGTTCTTGCTTCAACTATTTGCAATTCTCTTTCGATGCTTGTCAATTCTGTTTTTTGCTGAAGTTGCTTCCGTTTTGAGCACAAATGGAAAATCGTGACTATGTATCACAGAGTTCAATTAGAATTGACCTGCGTTTGTCAATGATGGCTAGTTGGGAATGACTTTCCCTTCCTAGACTATGTTTTGACTTTCAGTCAATATTTTCCTCAATTTAATATGCTTACAGGTTACCTCCTGCTCACTTACTATGGTGTGATAGGTATTTTTTTTCCTTTTTTTTTTTTTTTTTTTTACTTTAAGCTCTGGGCACTAAATGGAATTTAAGCTTTACCAGGTAGAAGTAAATGTTTTTTCCCTGGTTAAACATTGCTTTCCATATTCCATTAGTCAGATATAGGGAAATATGAGGAAGCAACTAAGGTACATTTCGGATATTGACAGCTTAATGGTCTACTTCTGGAAGAAGATTGAACTGGCATCCTCATAAAAACAAATGGAAGGATATCCATAAATCAAGGTGAGAGGCACAGGATATGGAGTTAAGGCTTAGATGTTTGTGTGTAAGTACAAGAACCGTGCTTCCTGGGTTTTACTTTTCTTTCTGAGATTGCTGCTAAAATAGTGATTTTGCTGATAGTAGCACAAGGAAACAGAGTAGTCAGACTGCGTAAGATACGATGATTCCTTTGTTGTGTATGTATGTGTTTTAGTCTATTTGAGCTGCTGTAACAAAATATCATAAACCTGGTGGCTTGTAAACAACAGAAATTTATTTGTCACCATTCTGGAAGCTGGGAGCTCAAGATTAAGGTGCCAGCAGATTCAGTGTCTGATGCAGGCCCACTTCCTGGTTCTTGGACAGCCCTTTTGTGCTGCATCCTCACATGGAATGAGGGCAGACGAGCTCCTTTGAATCACCCCTTTTTATCATTATATTCATGTTTTTAATTGGCACACAATATTGAATATATTTACCAAGTACAACATGATGTTTTGAAGTATATATATATATATATATATGTAGTGGAATGACTAAATCTAGCTAAGTAATGTATATGATTCCTCACATAGCTATCATTTTTCTGGTGATTTGGCGTTTCTCTAGTATACAGTATGTTGTAATTAAGTATATTCACCATGTTGTATGTTAGATCTCTCCAACCTCTTTTCTAAGGACACTAATCCCACTCAGGAGTGCTCTGCCCTCATGACCTAATCACCTTACAAAGGTTCTACCTCCTGTTACCATCACCTTAGGGGGTAGGATTTAAGCATAAGAATTTGAGGGGAACACAGACGTTCAGACCATAACAGTATGTGTGTGTATGTATGTATGTGGATTTTATGTGTGCATTATACATAGATGTGTGCTTACTTATTAGTGACTGCAGTAATGGCATTTTATATTGTCTTTGCAACATACAATTCTTCCTTATTCTTATTTTAAGGATCTCAGCATGTTCATGTTTCAAAACGAGATTGCTACATACAAAATTTAAGGGATACTGTGTTTTGAAAAAAACAGTTTGCTTTTTTACTCAGCATTCAGGCATAGAGTACCAACATTATGTGACACATTACGGTAATCATGCGTGAAACAACGAAATTCAAAAAATGCTTTAAGCCATGGGAAAAAGCATACCAGGACTTCAAAAGAGCAATGGTTCACTTAGTCTGGGGTACAGGACACATGAGGGGAGGCTATAGGAGAATGGGTCTCATCTACCAAGTCAGGAAATGTAGGGTTGTTTTTTTTTTGCAGGTGGTGAGGAGCTATTGGAGACTTCAGTGTGTTTTAACATATTCAGAAGGTTGTGCATTCATCATCACCAGTATCTAATTTCAGAAAGTTTTCATCACCCCCAAAGTAAATCCCATACCCACTACCAGTCACTTCCTATTCCGTCCTTCCCCCAGCCACTGGCAGCCGTCAATTTACTATCTGTCTGTATGGATTTGTCTATTCTGCACATTTCATATAAACAGAATCATACAATATGTAGCCTTTTATGGCTGGCTTCTTTCACTTTGCATGTTTTCAAGATTCATCCATGTTATAACATGTGTCAATATGCCCTTTTTGTAACTGAAAATATTCCATTGTATGAAGAGATCACATTTTATTCATTAGTTGATGGACATTTCAGTTGTTTTTACTTTTTCACTATTATGAATAATGCTGCTATGAATATGAACATTTGTTTATACATTTTGTAGAGATATATGTTTTTAATTATCATATATATACATATATATATATATATATGTAGGAGTAGAAGTGTTGGTAATATGGTCACCTGTTTAGGATTTACCAAACTGTTTTCCAATGTGGCTGCACATTTATATATTCCCACTAACAACATACGATGATTTCAGTGTTTTTACATCCTCACTGGAGGCTTATAAGGAGTTTTAAGATTATAATTATGCATTAAGAATGTATATGTGGTAGCAAGAGTAGGATTGATTAGCATGAGGGAGAGAATGGAGATGGAAAAATCAAAGATGAGATGATTATGCAAGTCAGGTAAGGGATGGTGGGGCAGAGAATGACGATGGAATGGAGGAGAAATATGCAAAATATTGAGTGCAGAGTAATGATGGCTAGTGAGGAAGGGGATGACCATACTGAGGTTTTGAGGTCGAAGGGTCATTAAGAGAAGCAACGCCGGGCGCGGTGGCTCAAGCCTGCAATCCCAGCACTCTGGGAGGCCGAGACGGGCGGATCACGAGGTCAGGAGATCGAGACCATCCTGGCTAACGCAGTGAAACCCCATCTCTACTAAAAAAAATACTAAAAGAAACTAGCCGGGCGAGGTGGCGGCGCCTGTAGTCCCAGCTACTCGGGAGGCTGAGGCAGGAGAATGGCATGAACCCGGGAGGCGGAGCTTGTAGTGAGCTGAGATCCGGCCACAGCACTCCAGCCTGGGCGACAGAGCAAGATTCCGTCTCAGAAAAAAAAAAAAAAGAAATACCAGCCTTGAAGTTGTGGCAAGTCTTCATTTTCTGTGACTTTTATTTGTGTGAGTGTGGCCTGTAGTAAGGATGGGCAAGGCAGGTATTGGTAAGGAATGCCGAGTCCTGGGGCCTCTGTCACATGTGTTACATCAGAATTCCAGGTATGGTATCAGGAATTTCTATTTCAACAAGTAGTTCAGCTGATTCATTAATATACTGGAGTTTGACAATGACTGCTGTAACCTACTAGCATAAGAAGAGGTCATTGCAAGAACCTCACTGGCAATGGCAGCTTGAACTACTGTGAGGATTATGTACAGTTGAGAACTAACATTCAGGTTCAAGTTTTATTGACATCATGCCAGACACTTCACTTTTCTTTCTTTTTATTCTAACTAATTTTCTGAGGTAGATTTATTATAATCCTCATTATAAAAATGAGAATTGAGCCTTGGAGGGTTTTTCTTTTAAGAGCAACTCAATGGCAGACATAAAAAGAAATTTAAGAATAATTTGAGGAAGAAAAACCCCCAAAAAAGGAGCTATGAACTGACACTTACTTGTTAACCATTTCTTTTGCTAGTCCAAAAATAGATTATAACAAAATGGCAGAATTAAGAGATGGCAGAACTGAGATTTGAACACTAAAATGTCTTTTCACTTCATCAAGCCATATGGGTATAATTTTTATTTGCTATATAAAACAAGGATTGGCTAGAAAAAAGGAAAAAGAAGTGTTATCTTCTTCCAGTTACCTGTAGGAAATCCTTCACGTTTGTTTTCGAAGGACTGGAGTAGAAACTGTTTAAAATAAATGGACTTGTACATCATTATCTTCATCATCATCACCACTGTCATCATAATACAGAAACAGTTCTCCAGTACCATTTTGCTGAGCTGTGAGTGCTCTGCACCTTGCAAATATAGAAATGCTATATCGGTTTGTCTAGTAGTAATAATGGATTTTGTAATTGGATTTCAGAAAACACTGCAACAACTCTCCAGGTATCTTACAAAATCCCTACCCTGAGGCAATCTCTCAGTGGTAGTATTAGATTTGGGCAGTAGCCAAGGTGACCTTGATTTTGTTGTTAACAAAGCCGCTGAGGCTTGCAGAATTATCACAACTCACTCTATACACTTTGTCTTTCTTCATTTTATGGGCTATAGGGAAGTGCTTTCTTGGTGTAATTTATTACATTAGACTTGAGAGTTTGGCGAAAAAAGTATTTTTGTCAATGTAGTCATAGTGAATGATGTAATAATATGATTATATTGTTTAGTAGTAAATATTGTAAAGAATGTAATATGTTACCATTTGTATTTTTCCAATTAGATTATACATTTGTAGCTCCTCAAGGGCACTGATTATCCTAGCACAGTTCTATATTTCTCAATACATTTTGCATACACCTGTAATAGACAGTTAAGGCAAACATATAATTTATCATCCAAACCTGGATAATTTTCAAGTAAAATGAGATACTATTAATAATTTTGCCAGAACCATAGGCATAAACTGGAATTGGAGATATGGTCACCATCATTAATGAATGCTTAAAAGGCATAACATTATTTCTCATATTATCTGAGGAGCCACAGAGTAAAATCTCATGATCTGGAATGTAGCTGATAATAGAAACCATTGCCCTTTATTCATTATTATATCTTTAGCTTTTATTTTCTTTCAAGAACACCTCAGTGGCAGACATAAAAAGAAATTGAAGAATAATGTGAGGAAGAAAAACTCAAATAAGACAGTAGCTATGCACTGATATTTACTTGTTAACCATTTCTTTTTGCCATTCCCAAAATAGATTTTTCTAAAATGGCATTCTGCTTCAGTTAGAGGGCTTTGTGTTGTTTTTAAGTGTAGTCACTGTAAGTTTCCTAGGTAACCTGTAATATTCAATGTTCAGGCGCCTTTAGTAAGTAAAATGTGTTGAAGGTACATAGCTAAAAGAAAAGAGTTTTAATTTAGGCATTTGCAAGATCCCTTAAATGTGATTTTATTTGCTTTGAAAATATTAATAATTTTAAATGCACTTTACTAAGTTATATGTAATCTTGGGTAAAGTATGGACAGAGGTGCAGTGCAGAATACATGCAACTGAAGAGGAAGGAAATGAAACGTGGGGGAGATTCTCAACAGCATCATAATGGAGACACTGAGTCTTAACTCCACATTCATTTCTCAGAATTCTAATGAACAGTTGTTTTGCAGAATAAGTAATGAAAGTGTGCTGAGTTGCATTCTGCATTTACAAAAAGCCAGGATGAGCACTCAGTTTGGTGAAAATCATGGCCATATTTTTTGATGGAGTAGATTTACCATTCCCCAGCCTGTTGTATCAGGTAACTTGATAGGTATCAGTCAGTATATTCTGAAGATTAATTTGGAATTTTTCCCTTTTTCACATGCAATGAAAGTATCATGTATTGATACAGCCTGTTTCCCAGACATTCTTATTATCTTTGAGAGTAGAGGAGAGACATATTTTTACAATTCAATTGGTATCTGCCAACTCAGCCTCCCAAAGACCACCACACTGGAGCAAGGTGAAATCTGATGTGCAAGAAAAATACTAATTATTATTTTTTCCCTTTGAGTTTTCAGATGCTAACATTTTAATATTGAAAAAATAAATCTGGAATCCAACAATCACGTTTCAGGAGTTTGCAGAATTTTTTTGAACAGAAGCAAAGATGTCTGAAATGGAAACTGATTCTCCTCTCGACATTCTAAGGACATGTTACAGCCAAAGAACCGTATTTGAGTCTCTTCAATAGAGTCAGCTATTATGAATGTTGTATTTCAGGGTTTTTTGTTGAACCTAAGAGAATGAAAAACCCGGCTTTCATCCATCTCTCTTCACCTGCTCAGCACTAAGTACTCATTCCCACGTTCATGGCCTTATCAGGCTGACCCCACCAAGTTTTACAGTCTCATCTCCCACTTCTTGCCCCATTTACTTGTATTCTCTCTAGATTTGATTTATGGATAGCATCTGAATACACATCACACTTGTAACATTCTCTGTTCCTGTGGCTTCCTCTTCTTACCCCACCTTTTCTGGTAAAAATGTAATTTGAATTATAAGACAAATATCTATCAAATGTTTCTCTATCTCTTTTGCTAAGGTATTTTTTCTTGTTTGTTTTTGTTTATATTTTGCTCCTTCAAATCCTCACACCATATAACCTTGGTGGTGTTTATATAACAATTGTTTTATACTTGTTACATTCTACCTTTACACTGCCAGTCAGGACTAGAGACAGGATTGGATCTGAAATATTTTTGTGATATTTTCTTCTATATGTTATACTTCAGTAAATGTTTGTTGACCTGAATTATATTTTACTTTTAGAAGTCCAAGACTTGAACTATATGTCTTTCTTTATATTACCCATGCACATTGTTCTCTTGATTTGCGCCAGCTTTAAGCCTCACCAAGTCCCTTCGTCCAAAATGTAGATATTTAAAGGACTATTGGTGTTCTAAAGGTCCAGGCAGTTGGTTATTCATGATGGCTCTCTCTTCCGCCCTCTGGCTCCGCTGGTGTTTATTAACGTGCCTTACTATAAAGATACGGATCACATGCTTGCGTCCATCGTGGTGCTTACAGGCATGAGAGTATCTCTCATTTGAGTAAGGCCTTATTAAATTCTATTAGTACTACGTAGGCATAGCATTTTACCTGGTTACCGTTTTTCCATTGGCTGATCTGTCAGATTAATGGCTCACATATAAGAGCCTAAGGGAATGTGCAGAATTTGTGGCTTTAAGGCGAGAAGCCTCTGGAACGTGAAGAACGTTTAAAATAAAAAGAATACCAATCATGTATGAATGTGTGTGGGGGTCAGTCTTGTGAGGCTTTATCAAACGGAAAAGGCCACCCAACTCTAGCAAAGAGGAAATTGGAGAATTGTGTGTTTTGTATAAAATCCAAGCAGCACCAAAGGCAGGCAAGCTGCCATGTTTGGCTGAGACCCAGTCTTATCTCATTACCAGTACTCTTCCCCTTAAACCATCCTCTCACAGAGTCACACAATTACCTTAATTTGCCTCTTTGTCTTTCACATGGTTGGTGCAAGATGCTTTCAAGATACAATATTCAGAGGATTTATTTGTGTCTAAATTACTGGAATATCTAAAATCCAGTTTCCAATTGTTCAAAAATCCTTCAAGGAAACTTTTTGAAAACATATTTATGTCCATACATTTCTAAGGCTTTTTTTCAATGAACCAATATTTACCTGTCATATAGAGCTTAGCACAGTCCTTATCTCATAGAAGTCAATTTTTATTATTTTTTTGGTTAACCAACTAGATGGATGATAGTTCCTAACTGACAACTAATACGTTGTCCGTGTGTGCATGTTTTCTTAGTATTTCAAGTGATGTATGAGAGGTAGAATAAAAACCTAAGGTAGTACAGAGTAGATCAAAACTACTTTAGATTTGATGGATCAAGGAAGACTTCAGAAGGAAATGGTGTTTGGGACAATCATACTTGAGAAGAATTTGGAGGCGATGGTAACAGAAGACAAAATTTGGTCAGTCCAAATGGAATGAAAGCGTAAGTTGAAACCTAACGTTAAAAGTCAATATGGAATAGGAAAGTTTAGACAATAGTAAATTATTTAGAGTTTAAAGTTAATAGGGGAGTAGAATGGTGAAGGAGAAGTGTAGAAATACAAGGAGGAGCCAGGTCATGGAGGGTCTTTGATGCTAGGTGGAGTAGATTGAATGTATTCAAATGGTAAGTCACTGAAGAATTCTAAGCTGAATGGGTTTATGACTTGGCTTGCATTCAGGAGGACAAAACTGTCAACAGTATATATGAGAAATTGGAGTGAGTAGATACTAGAGGCAGGGAAGCCAGAAACAGATTCAGTTGTCAAGATAAGAAGTAATGAGGACCTGAACTGGAACAATGGCAGTAGGACTGTAAGGAAAAAAAAACAGAAAAACATGATTGTAATATTAAGAGGGTTGAATTAGCACTGGCAAAGAAAACAATGCCTGAAGCTTGGTTGGTGTCTTTTTGTCATAATCAGAAAGAGGAATTTCAGGAGAAAAATTAGATCTGGGAAAATTAGGATGAACTCGGTTAGGGGATCTTCAAATACAAACCCAGCTATAGGTAAGTCACTTAACTGAGTGAAAGCAATAACTATAAGCAATAACTAACAGAGATGCGCAGGGTCTATGTAGTGCAGTGGTTCTCAAATGTGAGTGTGAGTCAGAATCACATCCACGTTTATGGAACACTTGTTCAAACACAGATTCCTGAGTCTCACCCCAGAATTTCTGATTGTGTAAGTTTTCATATGGCCTGATAATTTGCACTTCTCACATATTCCCAGGTGATGTTGGTGTTGTTAGTCAACCGCTTTGGGAATTCACGCTACTGCAGCCCAGCTCTTTGTAGCATGAGGCACATGAGAATCATCTGAGGAGCTTAAAGGAAGCATACCAATACCTGGGTTCAAACCACATCTATTACGTTACAACATTTCTGGGGGCTTTTACTTTTTAAGTATCTCAGGTGATCCCACTAGGCACCAGGCAGAAAACCAGTAGTCAGTTCTGACATTTAAAAATTAAAAATCGACCTGGCATGGTGGCTCACATCTGTAATCCCAGCATTTTGGGAGGTCAAGGCGGGTGGATCACTTGAGATCAGGAGTTCAAGACCAGCCTGGCCAACATGGCAAAAACCCACCCATCTCTACTAAAAATAAAAAAATTAGTCAGGTGTGGTGGCATGCGCCTGTAGTCCTAGCTACTTGGGAGGCTGATGTGGGAGCATTGCTTGAATCTAGGAGGTGGGGGTTGCAGTGAGCCAAGATCACACCACTGCACTCCAGCCTGCATAACACAGTGAGACTCCATGTCAATTTAAAAATAAATAAATAAAAATAAAAATCAGTATTTTTATGTAAACGCTTCTAATTTTTATAATATTGCATTTACCAAGTAAACAAAGATGTGGACTTCCAAGTTTGCCAACCCAGCTACACAACTAGGGCAACATCTAGCTGTGGGTCACAATAGGCAGCTGAAAGGTAGGGTCAGGACCCGGAAGATACCTTTGTACTGTGGTCATAGATCTAGGTATATATTTGTAACTTTTTAAATGTGGAGCAAATCTAGCAATCAAATGGAAATGATGAAGTTTGATATGGTCCAAATAAAATAGTTATTTTAAAATGCTCTTCCTCTTTTCTGCCTTGGCCCATTTTTAGTCAAAGTACTTTGTTGTGTATGAAATTGTGAATCATATTGTATTAGCCCATTCTCAAACTGCTATAAAGAAGTACCTGAGACTGGGTAATTTATAAAGAAAAAGGGGTTTAATTGCCTCACAGTTTTGCAGGCTGTATAGGATTCTGCTTCTGGGGAGGCCTCAGGAAACTCACAATTGTCGTGGACGTAGGAAGGGGAAGCAGACGCATCTTACATAGCCAGAGCAGAAGAAAGGGAGAGACAGGAGGTGCCACACAATTTTAAACAACCAGATCACGTAAGAACTCACTCACTATCATGAGAACAGCACCAAAGGGATAGTATTTAACCGTTCATGAGAAACCCGCCCCCATGATCCATCACCTCCCGACAAACCCTTCCTCCAACATTGGGGATTACAATTAGACATGAGATTTGGGTGGGGACACGGATCTAAGCCGTATCATGTATAATACAGATCGACTGGCCCTAAAGACGCCAGTGCCTCCTTATTTATTTCTCACATGCCACACATGCCTTATTTGTGAACTCCTTGAGTTCATAAGATGAATTCAAGATGCTACAAGATGAACTCACATTTAATGTTCTCCATTTATCTACATAAATTTCACTTTTCAGATCCATTAATAGACCTTGATTTCCTGACATAGAAAAGTGACAAGAAGGGCCAGGTGCGGTGGCTCACGCCTGTAATCCCAGCACTTTGGGAGGTCGACGCGGGTGGATCACCTGAGGTTGGGAGTTCAAGACCAGCCTGACCAACATGGAGAAACCCCGCCTCTACTAAAAATACAAAAATTAGCCAGGGATGGTGGTGCATGCCTGTAATCCCAAACTACTTGGGACGTTGAGGCAGGAGAATTGCTTGAACCTGGGAGGCGGAGGTTGCGGTGAGCCGAGATCGCGCCATTGCACTCCAGCCTGGGCAACAAGAGCTAAACTCCATCTAAAAAAAAAAAAAAGTGACAAGAATTAATATGTCACAAATCATGAAGTACTGATGGTGGTAATGAGCCCTTGATCCTTGTAAGTTAGAATTTTAAAAGAACTAAATGCATGTGTATGGTTACAAAACTATTTTAAGCAAAGCAATTCAGAGAAACATCTTCAAATTTGATTTTTTATATTTTTCTTAATACTAAAATTTAATTCTAAGCTATCCATAAAACCATTATTAACATGATGGCAAAGAGACTTGGCAGCCATTAAGACCTGCCTGCAGGTGTTTTACAGCTCCATGTGTTTTTATTTTGATGTCTATGTTTCTTTCTTCCCTCTAGTAAAGAGCATTTACTCACAGCAATAGAGTCAAACTCTTGTGCCCACTTCTTCCCTAGGATTAGACTTCTTTGCTTCAGCTTGAATTTGGTTACCGACTGGTACAAAGGGTAAAGAGTGGAAATTAAAACTGAACCTGAGAAGAATATGGAAAAAGTAATTATTCAGTTTAAAAATAGTAACAACAACAAAAACAACAGCAGACACTCATATAGCACTGAAGGTGTTGGGCGGTTTTATGTGCACTGCATGTATTAACTCATTTTATCCTCAAAACAAGTTTATGAAGGAGGTACTTTCATTATCTCTCTTTTAGGGATGAGGAAACTAAGGCCTTGTGTGGTTAATTGACTTACACAGTGCCAGAAATCTAGTTATTGGTAGGGTGGGGATGTGAAGCCAGGTTTTTCTACCTGAAAGCAAATATTCTTAATCACTGTGCTCTTCCATACTGTGTGCATAGCAAGTGCCACTCTGTAAACATGCTTTCCTTGCTGCACAGATTATAAATAAAACAAACACATTAGAAACATCAAGTTTCCCGATTCAATTAATTCATCTTCTCACATCCTTAATATTCAATTATTAAGATACTTCTCAGTACAAAGAAAAAATTATTGTGAAATAAAGTGATAAGAGTTGGAAACGAGCGTTTAAGCCCATGTTTGCTCCACACTCTCTGTAGATTAAACAGATACTGCATTTCTCTGGGCCTCAGTTTTCTCACCTCAAAATGGTAGTTTTAAAGATTATTTTCAGCTCCACAATTTTGTGAATTAAACTTGATTTCTGAGATAAAATGGAAAAGGGATAAGAGAACTCTTTAGAGATTGACTTGTACATAATAGAAACTCACGTGCTTGTACAATGAATAAGTCATGACTATATTCAACATTTTAATACAGATAAGATAGTGGGATGCATAGAGAGGAGGGCAGCCAAGTGAAGAAGGAGGAGTCTTAAAATTAAGTCCCGTGAGGAAAAAGTAATAAAAATCTGGACATTAGATGAGACTTTTAGGGAAACTAGAAAGTTGTTTTTATGTCATTGAAGAATTATATCAAAGAAATGGCTTCGTTTTATATGTCTACCACCAGTGAAAGATTGGCAGAATTCCTTCTATAGGGGAAAAAGGTTTTGGAGGAAATAAGAAAGAGCAGTCTAATCTGTACAAAGATGGCTCTGAGCTATTTGGAGAGGCAATGAGAACTTCTTAACAGAAGACCTGCTAGGAGATAATAGGTACAAAGTCGGCAGGAGTGTTGTGGAAAAGCTGTCAGCCTTAAAATAGTCTTGAATTTATGGCTTTTTGGCCTTTAAGACCCATATGACCATGAGCCAGGCACTTACGTTTGGGCCCAGTGCTACGGATAATGTGTAGTAAGTAAAAATCTTAACTGAAGAAGCATGGTTGCTCCAATGAACAATTGCCATGTGAAGTCCGTCAATTATAATATGAAAATTTAGCAAACAGCAGTGGTGGTGTAAGGGTAGGAAAGGTTTCTTTAAATTGCTGGATGATGAGTACCAAGTATTTCTCTTCTCTCCCTTCATCATTGACTCAGAAAAACAGACTCTGAGACGGAGATCAATGTGGAGACTAGTGGGCGAGTGGGGGTTATTTGAGAATGAAAGTGATATCAACACCTTTGAGGGAAAGCCAGGAAAGGGAAAAAAGAAAGCAGGGTTCAGCAGAGGGAGTTGTGTGTTAGGAAGAAGCTTTGATGGAAGGACACAGCCATTCACTCCTGTGGAGAGTTCTGAAGAGCCAATGACAGTGTAAGCATCCTCTGATTTCGGGTGAACAGGATTGGCCCCCATACCTCCATGCTGATTAGTCATTGCAAGGCAGCTGTCTTAAGCAGATCTGCGGGGGAGCTGTAAGCATGAAGGATTTCTTCCAGCAGTTCTCCCAGCAGCTGTGGAACAAATTCATTCCTGAGGAGGGATCTGGGTTACATGTGAGAGCACCTAAAACAATTGTTTTCATGTAGGTACATTTAAGTTGACAAATATCATTCTTTACAGAATGCAAGTTCCTAAAATCATTCTTCTCCAGACATTCTTATGTGATCAAAGATGTCTGTGCTATTTAGCTTCATCCTAATGTTGATGTTTAAGACAGCTGTTAACCTTGAACTGACAGTGCTTATGAGTTGACTTTTTTTTTTTTTTTGAGACGGAGTCTCACTCTGTCACCCAGACTGGAGTGCAGTGGCCAGATCTCAGCTCACTGCAAGCTCCGCCTCC
>NW_012118932.1:5878379-5883588 GCF_000951035.1 Colobus angolensis palliatus
TGATCTGCCCGTCTTGGCCTCCCAAAGTGCTGGGATTACAGGCTTGAGCCACCGCGCCTGGCCATGAGTTGATATTTTTAACAACTTTTAACATGTCAATTACCAACTCGCGTTCTCTATGCTTGTTTCTGCTCTTGGGGAAGTTGCTTCATCATAACAACCGAAACTGTGTGAACACAGGAAAATGTGACTGATCTGGAAGCCAGTTTGTAGTTCGAGCTCCTTTTTTCTACTGTGACATATATATAGACCTATTTGGAGTGTCTGATGATGATGACCCATGTATCACTTGTCACTCCTCATTCCACATCTTCTGTTAGCAAAAATATTTAACAGCACCATTACCTCCCCCAGGAGAACATTTGCAAATAAAAAAGTAAAACACACCAAGATTCGTGGAATAAACATTATTGTGCTTACTCAAAGATTTGCTGTTATTTTTATTATTTCTAGCTTTGGTTCTGGGTTCTCCCACTTATTCAATAAGAAATATTGAGAAAATGTGTTGCCTTTTCTGGCTCTGAATTTCCTAAGCAGTAAAATGAGTATAACACTGGTCTCTCGTCATTATTGTGAAGAATAAACAAAAATGAATTAGTAAATGTAAAACGTGACACCCAATCATATGAGTGCTTGGTAAATGTTACAGTTCCCGTCTCCATCGAAGGAAAAACATCATCTAGCTTGAGAAATGACCTAATTCAGTTTGGCATTCTAGTAACGAGCATCATAATATTTGTAAATTACATGGACACACAGGGCGAAAAGTAACAGTATTTTTTTAAAAAGCCCCTCCCTTTTCTTGACTCGGGTCTTTCATGCCCTGGTACTCCAGGAATTCCCCAACCCTGGAATCAGAGCTCAGTCACAGTCAAATGGCCACAGCTTCCACAGCGGTCAGTGAAACTGGAAGCTGCATTGGAATAAATGGGCCATGAAGATCCAATCTATTGAGAGTCACCACAGCTACATTAAATAAGGAACAATTTGGCTGAATGACAGGCCTGTGAGTAACGTGAGCTACGTTCAGTCTATCTGTTGAGCCACAGAGAGAGACAGTTCTTATGGTTCTTCAACTCTTTGGAAGATAAACTCCTATGGTGACAGAAACTGTAACTTCCTTAAATGAGGTAGCTAAAATGAAGTAAAATGAGAGCTAGACTTGATCTAAGACTTAGTCCTGCCCCTTCTAAGCTGGGTGATCTCAGATAAGTCACTTGACTTATTTGAAAACTGTATCGTCATCACTATAGTGGAAAAATAATACTTACTCTGGAAATAATACTTACTCTGGCTGTGCGAATGAAATGATATGCATATTTATAAATGAGAAAATAAAATGATATGAGCATTTATCAATTTAAAGAGCTTAATTCATGTCGGGAACTAGTGTTATTGGATTTAGAGTTTCAAACAAGTAGAAGGTGTTCCCTCTTAAAAGGGTAATTCCTATTCTGATTTACCCAGAGCTCCCTACTGAGTACAAAAGCAGCTTCCAAAAAAAGAAAAAAGAAAAAAAAAAAGAATTGGAGACACTTTCAGATAACCAGGACTTAAAAACAAGCAGATGCTCTCCCTTGCCTTCAGCTGCTCTGGCGCTCGCCTGCCGGGACAGTTGTGCTTACAAGGGAGAAGGAAGAGTGACAGCACACAGTATTTTCTTGCCCAGAAGTGTAAGCACGTTCTGTGTGGAAACCTCTTGTGCAGAACTTTAGACGTTGATGAAGATTGGCGTATCATAACCTGACAAGTTTTGCTGCAGGAAGAACATGGGACAAAGACCGTTGGTGCCATTGCACTTCTGGGACTGGGACAAGACAGATAGCTCTGACAAGAGCAGCTGCCACTCCAGACAGGGTGTTTGATTTTTGTGTGTTTCTCTTTATTGTATTACACGTCATTGATGCTAACGAGATTGTCCCCACCAGAGCTCAAGGACCAGCTGTTGAAATTAGCAACAGAAATTACCAAGTTATCTTTTTATTTCTTTTTTTAGCCCCCCCGCCCCACTTTTGGGACTTTTAATGTTGAGAAGAAAATATGAAAGGAGAGATTCTCCGTCTCCAGGATGCCACAAAATGAAGCACCTTATTTATGACTGTTAAATGACAAATCCTGAAACTGCTTTGAGTCCAGGCAGGATAAAAGGTTGATATTAAATATGACCTTTAAGTTTAATGGTATCTAGCAGAAACCTTCATTTTGGCTATGCAAATTGTGCTATAAATTAGTAGCCCAGTTTACTGCATTTTCACGCAGTGGAGTATAGCGGGCAGACAGAAAGCAGCAAATATATATTTCTTGTCACCTACCATCTTCTAAATAACAAGTTGTTTAAACTTAACCATTCTTCTCCCCACACTGTTTTACATAACACATTTAAATACAATTTTTTTTTTTCTGAAACTAACTGCCTGAACTAAATCGGAGTTGACGTTTTATGGGAAATCTCTTCCCTACACTGTCCTCAGTTTTCACATCTGCAAAATGACACTGTTCATATTCATTATCAATATATTTGTTTCTAGCTTTAAATCTGCACCATATAACCTTCCTGTTTTTATTGTCTATGAAAGAATAACTGTTAATCATGACAACAGCTCAGCAGTTTGCAGCCAAATAAATGATACGAAGAGCAATCAACTTCTCAAAGATTTCAGTATTTAAAGGTAGGCCCTGCTGTGCACATCTGTATAAATGACAGTGTTGCAACACAGAGAGGATGCATTTGAAAAAGAAGTTAGGCAAAACAGAAGTTAAATTGCAAATACATGTTGTTCAAGTTGCGCAGTGGGCTATTTGGGGGAACGCTGTAGGCTGTTAAACGTTCCTGTGTTTAATGTGGGAGAGACTTCACTTTGTAGCAAGAGTCTAAACTTTTGTGTTTTCCTATTTCTTCTAAAACATGCAATTATGTAGGATTTATTATGTTATCTGAAAGGGAAAGCTATGTTGTGTTATGTCTTTTGTTAAAGCATTTAAAAATAACCATGCAGCAGATCTAATACTTTCTTTAAAATTTATTGTTAAAATAACAATATTTTACAATATTTTTATATTTACAAAAAATAGCGTCCAGGCACGGTGGCTCACACCTGTAATCCCAGCACTTTGGGAGGCTGAGGCAGGTGGATCGCCTGAGCTTAGGAGTTCGCGACCAGCCTGGTCAACATGGTGAAACCCCATCTCTGCTACAAATACAAAAAATTAGCCAGGCATGGTGGCGGGCACCTGTAATCCCAGCTACTCAGGAGGCTGAGGCAAGAGAATTGCTTGAAGCTGGGAGGTGGAGGTTGCAGTGAGCTGAGGTCGCGCCACTGCACTCCAGTCTCAGCGACAAGAGCAAAACTCCATCTCAAAAAAATAAACAAACAAATAACAATATTATGGTATCAGACACTAAACCGCCATTGATTTTTCATGTCCAGAATTGATCTTTTCTTCTAATACGCTCCATCCAAAGTGTTCTCCTTTGTCATTAATGACAACTCTACCCTTTCAATTGCTTAAAAACAACTACAACTCTCAAAAGCATCCTTGATTCCTCTCTTCTTTTATATTCCACATATAATATTTGAACATTGTCATGACTCGTGTTTTTCAATTATATGTGACATCTGACCATTTCTCACCTTGTCCACCGTTTCCCCCCAAATTCAAGCTTTCAGTCTTTCTCCTCTGGAGTACGGTAATCTCCTCCTTAATGGTGGGAATCCACCATTGCACCCTCAGAGCCTAATCCAAACAACAGGAAGAGTATCTTTTCAAGATAGGAGACATTATGTCATACCTCTGCTTTAAACCTTGCAATCTCTCCTGTTTTCACAGTGGCTTACAGGATCTAACCCTGTATACATCTCTGACTTCTCTCCTATTGTTCTTCTCTTTGCCTCCAGCCACCCTGGCCTCATCACTGTCTTTGGTCTCATCTACCTCGATGAACTTACGAAGCTCTTAAAATTGCCACGTTCATTCTTAGAACACCTTACCCCCATTTATATTCTAATAGCACTTATTTCCTCCAGTATAATATTTATTACATTACGGTCTCCCTCTTCTACTCTCTGTTAGAATATACGGTCTGCGATGGTAAAGACTTTTATCTCTATTCTTTGCTATATCCGATATGTAGAAATTTAATGTGATTCTATGGCAAATACCGAGGTCAAGCAGAAGTACTGCAATTGTCATTTATGTTCAAGTTCATAAAATCCTAGGTTACTGTGTAGCTTTCTATTCTTCCATCTCTTTTCTGTGTACCCTGTGTTTCCTAGAATTTTTTTAAACTAGTTACACCCATCTTAGAACTCCAGCCAAAGTCCCATGTATTACCAGGTCTGTCCACCTTTATGGGGACATGAACTACTCCTGGCTCTCTGTAAGCTCTGAGAATTGTCTGGCTTTTTTCTTGTGTATTTTTTTTTCTCCCATGGCCTTGGGTAGTTTCCTCTCACGCATATGCAGGTCAGTATTCATCTAAATTATTTTCTTCTTTTAATCTGATACACTGACACCTGACTTCTAGCCACCTTGCCTCCCCTGGCTCCCTGAAATCCAGTTTCTGTTTCCTCAACTCAGTGAATCTCCTTGGCTGTTTGTGTTCTTTCTCTCTGTGCCGCTGTCTAGACATTTCCTTCTGGGGCAATGCTCACTATGTTTTTTTCTCTCAAGGATCACAGTTGTACACTGCGTGTTTTCCAACATCTGAACATCATTGTTTCATATATGGTATAATTTTTGGTTGTTTAAAGTGGGAAGTTAAATCTAGTCACTGTTACTGTACCATGGCAAAAACAGAAGCCCAGTGAAAAGCTATAAGAAAGCTATTTTTTTATCTTTAATCAGAGGAGCATGTAAGTGAGTCAGGTAGTGAATGGTATACAACATGTGACTAATGTTCACGTGTAGAACCTGCAGGTTATCCATAGGAAAGCAACACATTGTAAGTCAAGAACGTTTGGTTTCTGGCTGCACCAACTGTGGTTATTTGACCTTAGGCAGATTGCTTAACCTTAATTTCATTATCTGTTTGTATGGGAAATGGAAGTCCTGCTTTATTACAGAGTTACTTCAAAGATTAAATGTGGTCACGGATATAAAAATTCCTGTCTCTAAAATCCTGTACTGATGTGAGGGGATATTCTTATTTGCATCATCATTATTTGTGAAGTTAGAAAATTCAGAATGACAAAACACTTCTCCTTAATTC
>NW_012118932.1:5883638-5888725 GCF_000951035.1 Colobus angolensis palliatus
AGTTGTACACTGCGTGTTTTCCAACATCTGAACATCATTGTTTCATATATGGTATAATTTTTGGTTGTTTAAAGTGGGAAGTTAAATCTAGTCACTGTTACTGTACCATGGCAAAAACAGAAGCCCAGTGAAAAGCTATAAGAAAGCTATTTTTTTATCTTTAATCAGAGGAGCATGTAAGTGAGTCAGGTAGTGAATGGTATACAACATGTGACTAATGTTCACATGTAGAACCTGCAGGTTATCCATAGGAAAGCAACACATTGTAAGTCAAGAACGTTTGGTTTCTGGCTGCACCAACTGTGGTTATTTGACCTTAGGCAGATTGCTTAACCTTAATTTCATTATCTGTTTGTATGGGAAATGGAAGTCCTGCTTTATTACAGAGTTACTTCAAAGATTAAATGTGGTCACGGATATAAAAATTCCTGTCTCTAAAATCCTGTACTGATGTGAGGGGATATTCTTATTTGCATCATCATTATTTGTGAAGTTAGAAAATTCAGAATGACAAAACACTTCTCCTTAATTCATCTTGTGCATGTTTATCCTGATCATTTACGTAGACAAGAATACTTTCTCTTTTGAGATAACCTGTGTCAGGTAAGATTAATTTTCACTTTAAACAAAATAAAAGTGGTTTAAACAAGACAGAAGCTTCTTTCTATTATACAAAAAAGATCTGAAGGTCTATAGTCCATAGCTAGCACAGGAACTCCCAGAGGACACTAGGAACCCAGGTTTCTATTTTTCTGTTTTTCCATCCTCATTGATAGTTTTCATCACCTCTTGATTCAAGATGGCTGCTGGAATTCTATCCATTACATCCACATTCCATGATGATGATGATGATGGTGGTGGTGGTGGTGGTGGTGGTGGTGGTTGTGGCAATAGTTGGAAGAAGTAGGGGAGAAGAAAATGTTTTCCTGTAAGTCAAATCAGCTCATTTAAATCAACTTTTCTGAAAGTCCCATAATATACATTCGTTTATATCATATTAGGCTTAATTTAGTCAGATGACTTCATATAGCTACAAGGAAGAATGGCAAATGTTGTCTAAGTTTTTAAGAAATGTAGCCAAGTATAAAAATATGTGTTTTGTTTCAAACACATTAGAAAAGAAGAATGAATACTGAAAGACAATTTTCAGTTTCTGCCACATGCTTTTTTTTAAATCGACAAGGAATTCTCTGAACTAGTTCAACTAAAGGTACCGTAAGGAACACGAATACTACACTTTATGCCCAGTGAGACACTCATAGACAATAGCTAAGTTAGATACCTCTTACGTGACAACTGAGAAGCATTTGGCTCACATTGAAATTTGTCTATTTTGAAAAAGTGAATTCACTGTAAAGGAGTTGCTCTCAGTAAAGATAGTTCAAAGAATGCTCTGAAAGCATTCCTCAGAGAAGGTTCCCAACAGTGTTTTCCATTGTTTTAAAATTGAGATTATTCTACATTTATTTGTATTCTGGAAATGACTCTGTTGATATTAATAATGTATTGTTATGAAATATCTATTCACAAGAAAATACAGTATAATGAGATTTAAATAGTTTTTCTTTTATAATTTGGTATATATATATAATATCCAAATTAAAGCATGTTCTTTAATTTATGTAGCAAAGGACATAGTTCATCTGATGACCAATTGTGGACAGAGAGAAGCACGTAACATAAAACTATGTATGAGAGTCAGGCTTAAAGACAATAGAGGCTCTTATTTAGGGGCTCAACAACTACATTTCTAGCTATTTCTATTAACCTGACTACTCATATTGTCACACTTACTCCCAACAGTGTTTTGAGCAATTGTGGTTGAAATTTGTGAAATGCTTTCTATGGAATCTCATAATAGACATTCTCCTTATTCTAGTTTCTATAAATCACATCGAAGTGCTTTTATAAATTGAATTTCCTTTTTCATTGAAAAATGATAACTTCAAACATTTTATTTTCATCCATGAAGATTTTTAATCAGAACACTTGAAAGTACATCTTTAAGATTTTCTTGACTTTCTCCGCCTCTATCAAGTAGCTTAATGAGCTGTAAAGAGATGCCCAAATGCACTAAGAAACTTCCTATTTAAAGGAACTCTGGGATCCTAAAATGAATCCTTTTGTGAAGGAAAGAATGTTTCTGCAGTGGAAATAATTACCCCGTAATTTATCTGGCCCTAAGTAGGATTTTCCTCTGCCTAGCTTTGTGAGTGTGGTTTACACTGAATGTCCTGCAGGCACCTCCACGTCAGCGTGTCTGAAATGGTGGCAGGGAGCCCAGGTAGGAGGCTGTTGCTGTAAGTCTTGACACCAGTTTCTCTCAACTCTAATTCATCAGCCATTCTGATGCCAAGGAAATATTTCCTGAAAAACAAATCCACTCATTTCACTGCCCTGCTGAAAACCTCTGCTGGTTCCCCACTGCAGATCTTCATCCTCTGCTGGATAAATGCCAAGCCCTTTAGCAAAGTATTGATAGCCCTTCACATTTTGGCCCTGACTGCTTTTCCAGCAACACTTCCTGGTGTTCCCCCTACATGCCATATGCTCTAGCCACACTTCACTTCTCCTCACTCTCCAAATACACTGAACATTTCATACTTCTCTGCGTTTGCCTTTGGCTGTGCCTGGATTGCTCTCTGTCCAACATCTTTTGCACCTGAAGAATCCCTCCTTCTGCAAGCCTCAGCTCAAATATCACTGCTCCATCTTCCCAAGTAAAGTCAGTCGACTGTCTCTTTATTGCCATAGCAATCTGCTCATATCTGAGAGAACTCATTATATTTTATTGTAATTACCTTTATATGTCTCCACAACTAGCCTTTAAGTTTAGGAGGCATGACATAATAATCTTTTTATGTTGAAGGATGATAAAATTGGGATGTTTACTAAATCCCAGAAACTATATGCTCTACAAATAATATATCATTAAGGACTCTCAAGAAGATTATGAAGTAGTATTTTCATTTCATTGATGAATGGATGGATATTCAAAGATGCCAGGGAGCTTTCTCAGGACTAGACTGCCAATAAAGCCTATAGCCTTGATTTGATCGCATTTTCTGATGCCAAAGTCTAGTTATTTCTTTCCCAACATAATATCTTTCCTCCTCAAGATTTAGCACCATGATTGATGTCTAATACATGAAAAAGTGTGTGAAATTATGTTCTGCCTAACTCGAAAGTTTATGTTTACCCCCAGAGAATAGGATTTCCCACTATTGAAGTCAGTGTGAAGAAAGTTTCAGGGGCAGCTTCCAGGGGGCCCTTTAGGAGGGTTGAGAGCCAGGGCAGTGCTTTAGAGTTGGATACAGCCACCCTTTTAATAAAATGTTAAACTGTTAACTTCATTTTGCTCACCATTTGTTTCAATGACAGCAAGGCAACTTTTGAGGAAAACAACTTACAGATAGGGTCCCCATCATTCACCCTACCTTGTCAAAAATGTATTTTTTTCTTTTTTGAAAAAGTGCCCAAAAATATGAGTGGGTTTTGTTTCAAAATGTGTGATATGGTTTGGAAACATTCATTTACTAATGTAGATTGAGTACTGTTAAACTGGACTAAAAAACAAAAAACAGAGAAGTGCACTCATATTTCTTATACAGTTGTGCAATCTCAACTTGGTGGATGTAAATATAAACCTATTATACCTTGTTTTGTTCTTCTTGCCATTACTTTTAACTGTACTTTGTCAAATCCAGCTTTCCTGCTTAACAATATACTGAGTAGATTCTATTATTCTCCAACCACTTGGTCCAATTTAGTGTAAAACTTTAATGTCATATCTGATTTCAGGCTATTCATCTTCCCTTTTGGAGGCTAGAGCTATGATCTATGATCCTTTGTTGGGTGGAGAAAAAGAGAAGAGGGTTCTCTAAGATTCCCCCTTCTGTTGCTACTTCTGGGCCTAGAACATTCAGTTTTTCAGGGAAAGGGAAAAGGACGGAAAGGCAGAGATCTGTTTATAAAGGCCCATGAAGATACTGGAGTGATGTCTACAGCATTGCTCTGCATTGGCCTGGTTCTGTCTGCTGCTAAAGCTTCAGGTGATGTAATTGTCTCCATGTTAGCAATATGCATGGTTTTCCTGGAGTCGTCTTCAACTTCCTGGGACCCTCTGTTGGTGAGGACCTTCTCAGAGAGGCAGCTGTGTCTTTGATTACCCCATCAATGTTGCGCAGTAGTAACACCTCCTCTGTGTAGAGCTCCACATTCTTTGAACTGGACCTTCAATATACATAGCCATGAGGAATCCAGAGGTCTTCTTCTGTGTCCTTCCAGGGATGTGAAGACTGGAATGGAGTAGTTGGCATCCTCGTCTTCTTCCATGCTTACCACACCACTTCAAGGCCTCCTCCATGATCCCATAATCAATTACAGCAGGGAGCCTGATTTCCAAATCTTTTCCACAGAAGTGGGCACCATATTCTATGTTCTCAGAGGCCTAAAACATGAGGGTGGCACAAGTCACATTTTTACAAGAACTTCTTAAGCACTCCCTACTCTGCCTACACCAACAGGACTACTGTTTATCAAGCACCCAGTCCAAGGATAAGATGCTAGTCTCTTCCTGCTGAGCACGTAAGTTTTAGGCATGATATTCTTGGAGCTTCCTTCATTTAGCTTCAGGGAGGAGGGATATTCTCCCTTCCCCTAACTAACCCACAAGGAGGGAAGGGAACTGATTGTCCTCAGGAACGCTGCATCTCTCAGAAGACCTACGTCCAAGAAAACCCTCTCTCATCTCTCATTTTTTCTTATATTAACATGGGGGTAAGATATGGTATGGTAGTTGGCAGTAATTCTTTAATCTCTTCATAAGTGCTATAAAGAGTAGATGGCTCTATTTCTAGGAAGCTTATTTAGAATGTGGGGTGCATAAGGTTGAATATTTTAATCTTGGATTTAGCTACAATTCCGGGACCACACAAAAATCTACTTGAAGACCTATTACGCTAAGAGATTTTCTAAAATAGATTAATCATTTTTTTTTTCTAATGACTGTCATAATTTGTCCTCCCAAAAGATAATAGAGGATACTTCTGCCACTACACATGCTTAGACAGCATTTATATTAGGAG
>NW_012118932.1:5890445-5896336 GCF_000951035.1 Colobus angolensis palliatus
AAAAAAAAAAAAGAAAAGAAAAGAATGTAAGCTGACTCATTTATTAGAAACACCTAAGCTACTTCTATTGCAACATGTATCCAAATCCTTAGACATATAGATATGTGATATTTACAGAAGAGGTTAGCATGGCCTTCCAAATCTTAACTTCATTTATACTTTTCAATAAGGGTATGTGCAAATGAATGAAAACAAAGTTTTACCTCCCTAGTCAGTTTCACAAAATTCTAATTACTTTTAATTGGAGAATATCTTGTTTAGAAGGATCGTTAAGCTAGTTCAAGGTAAAAAAAACAGGCTATAAGACAAATGCATGTGAAAGCTACAACTTATAAGGAAAGAAAATACCAAATTAGTTCTATCAGTCCTCTGGCCTGTGGAAGAATGTTATTTTTACCTATTGTGCATTTTCACATACACACAAACACACACACACAAATATTTAATGCTTTTAAATACATTGTTTTTAAAAAATATCTAAACAATGTTTTGACTAGTCTTTCCCCCCTAATATTATATATAGACTGAATTTCTTTGAAAATAAAAGTAGTTCAGCCAATGAAATGCTTTAGCATTGTATTTTTTACCGTCAAGCACTGTTTAGGCAGGCTGTATTTCCCACTTTTCTTCATTGATGGAGCAAACACTAGAAATACAGAAAATAAAGATAAAATAATCACAAGTTCTTCACCTTATTTTTTTCAGTCTTTATCAGCTTCACATAGAGAGCTGCTCACTGTGTTATGCACTTTTTAAGTTGCAAAGCCTTGTCATATACATTATGATTTGTATTCCTCTAAGCAAGTAAAGTGGCAATTACTGGTATCCTCAACTTTTTGGTGATAGGACCCAGTTCAGAGATCCTAATGCTGCAAATTCACATAGGGAGAATAATAGAGCTCCCGTCACTACATTCCAACAATATGGCCTTTCTGCTACTATTCAGATATGAGACAAAATTAAATATCTTCTTGATTTTCCTTTTCAATTAGAGAAACTGTTGTCAAAAACAAAAATAAAACCTTCCAGATTAGCATTTGTTCAGTATTGTATGAAAACAGAAAGTGTTTATTTCAATAAAAAATAGTGGTTTTGCCTACATTAATTAGTGCAGGCACATAGTAAACCTGTGCCTGAGGCCAAACACAAATGGAGACAAGATTCTTGGGTAGTGGCTTTAAATATTTGGATATTTGCTTTCATGTAGACAGAGTACTCATGACCTTCCAAAGCCTGACATCAAAACTCTATTTAGATCTTTCCTCTAATGCTTTCATTAGAGCTACCGGACCAACCTCTTGTCTTGGGAACTGTGCCATTTCCTCAATCTGTCTGTTTTGTTTTGTTTTTTTTCTGTTTCCTTCATCTTGCATTCCCTCTGCCTTGGAACTTCCTGTTGGATATCTTACTTTCTGTTTTTTTCAAGATCCCATCTCAAATGCCACCTCCACTTGAGACATTTATGTTTAGAAATAATCTTTGGTGTATTTACTTTTGTCATCTGAATGAGATAAATGGAAAAAGTTGGCAGCATAAATTACTCGAAGTCAATTAGGTAATTCACATTGAAGAAACATCTATATGTAAGAGATGATGAGGAATAAAGCCTTTTAAAGAATGTATTGTTAGTAGCTATTAGTAGATTTGTTCTTGGTAAATAGAAAAACACTGTTCCCCAGAGGTTTATGTGTATATTCCATATCTGAAAATCAACATGCACAAACATGGGGCTGTTATTAGCAAAGTCATTAATTACAGTCCTGCTTGCTCTTCTGTTGTGAAGAATATTCATTCATTTGCTTTCTCTGACTGACAGGCAGTAATGACTTCAATAAGCTAATGAGACATCTAGTTAAATAAGTATGATTTTAAGTTAGTAAAAGTGTAAACATGATTTTAATGAGTTCCTATGCTAATAGAGTTTCCATAGTTATGGGCTGATGGTGGTGGTATACAGAGAGGGATGAATATAAGATTGGGTTCCTGTTCAAGCTCTGCGGGTTACGAAATTTGTGGTCTGATTGGAGCTATATCAGCTCTCTAAACTGTAGTCTCTGGGCTTCCTGCATGGAGATGCGGTGAGGATAATGTCAAATAACACACATTGACATTGTCTTTTGTAAAATGACAAGTGTTAATTAAATGCATAAAAATGAATTTTAAAGACCTGTAGAGTAGGTGTCCACTCACACCTTCTTGATAAAGCTTTGCCCTTGCCTGCCCCTTTTTGAATAATTCCATTTCAGTTGTTGTGTTCTATTTCCATTCCCCCACGCATATAATGAAATCTATTGTCCATCCATTATGTGTCAAAATTTGACTTTAGAAAACAGGACAATGCTAAAGAGATCAATCAAGAAAGCAGTGGAAATTACACATTTAGAACATAAAATACAGCTTAGCACCTTGACTCCTGTTCATACATCATCTCATTCCCTAAGGGTCCAGTGTTAACCAGCTAACTTAGTAAAGAGATATATACCAGTGGCCCCTACAGATAACCTTTCACCATTAACAGAGGGATTATCTGGAGACATCTGAAGCCATACCCCTTTATGAAAACTTTCTGTGCTTTTATTAGCTTTTTCACCTGGCTGTCAAAGCAGGATGCTTTTACCATCTCTTAAAATACTGAGGTAGCGTACTCACTCATTTTTTTTTTTTTCACACAAAAGCCTGGTTCTTCTGTCTAATGGGAGCCTGTTACTAACGTTCTGACAAATAATATAAAATACAGAACCACTTTGTGACATCCGTAAACTTAAGGAGCATATACCTTGCTAGAGACAACTAAATCTGTGGTGCTGTAAAGAGTCGAGGTAGAATCTTGGTGCCCCCAATCCCTCTCCCATTTTAATGACCATGAGAGAGAGCAAGGATGTCTTGTCCAGGATCACGTGGCAAAAGGTACTCGTGAAGTTATGTCTATCTCACCAAGCACTCACTGACACTGCAGTCTACACTTGTGAGGCTTTGATAATCGCTGGCATGTGAAGATGCTCCAGTAATTAGTGCACACATATGGGGGAAACAATGTGGGAGTTTATTTGGCTTCCTATGTCAAAGCTTCTTTCTTAATTAATGTATTACATGTTATCTCTTGGATCTAGTGTTTTTCTGGTTTAAACTGGAGAAGGAAAAATAGGACGTAGCAAGTGTTTTTATTCTTGTTTGATTGGCATTCTCCTTTTGTTATGATTTTAATATCTTCATGTTCCCAAACATGAGCAATTTCTATTGCCCGTTTTTTTTTTTTTTTTTTTTTTTTAAAGACAGAGTCTTGCTCTGTCGCCAGGCTGGAGTGCAGTGGTGCCATCTCGGCTCACTGCAACCTCTGCCTCTTGGTTCAAGCAATTCTCCTGACTCAGCCTCCTCTGCCTCTTGGTTCAAGCAGTTCTCCTGACTCAGCCTCCAGGGTAGCTGGGACTAGAGATGCATGCTGCCACACCCGGGTAATTTTTTTTTTTTTGTATTTTATTAGAGATGGGGTTTCACCATGTTGCCCAGGCTGGTCACAAACTCCTGAGTTCAGGCAATCCGCCCACCTCGGCTTCCCAAAGTGCTAGGATTACACCTGCGAGCCACTGTACCCAGCCTTTCTATTGCTGTTTTGATTGACCTCTTTGGCACTGCTGTTTCCTGGAGCCAGGAAGCCATACCTTTCATCTCTAAGAAATTGACTTAAATATCCCTGAGCAAGTACATGTATATGATTGGCCTTTGATATATGAATCATTCTGGTCATAAACCTAGAAAACACCCTTTAGTCCATCTGAACTGTGATGGGTTTATTCTTGAGCTTTCCTGGCATAACAGATGTGTATGATACAATCACTTTCGTCTTCACTGTTTTCAGAGTGGGAGGAGGAGGGAGCAGTTAGATCTCATAAACAGCTAGACTATCTTTTTATTTTTGGCCTTTTCAGATTGGCAAGGAATATTGTTTATTGCATCTTTTAATACCCACTTACAAGATTTAGCTTTTCTCAGATGGCCAAATAATTATCCTTTATTCCTGAACTTCATGCACTGGCTCTCAAAGCAAATGCGGGTTAGGTGAGCTTTCTACATTCATTGGCCTGCTTGTGAAAGAAGGCCACATATGCATTTGGCCTCCATTTGTTAGCTGACTGCATTAAGCTACTTGATATTTGCAGACAATGCTGTTTCTTTGTCCTAATCACCTCCTTCCCTCTCAAGAAAGTAAGAAATCTCCAATACAGAGGGCATAGGAACTGTTATGATGTATGTCTTACATGAAATGCTACCCTTGAGTGAAATGTTAGGGAGGTTGAATAGAAAAAGATTGAACAGGAGCACAACTCAGTACACTTACTACTCAGTTTTCCTTTTCAGTTTTATTAGCATTCTGTTTTAGGCTCATAGGCTCCTAGACATGGAACAGAACTGAGATGATCTCATCCCTTTCTCCCCTTGCCCCATTTTATGAATAAGTGAGGCCAAGAGAGATGAAGTAACATGTCAGCAGTTGCTATATTAGTTAGTATTGTTACTAACTTCGGCTCTTTCCGATTTGTTCACACATCTTGCACATATCTTCCTTGAAGATATGTGCTGAGAAGAGCTAAATTAGCTTACTACTAAAGATTATTCTGATTAGTCTTTGTGTATTCTGATTAACCTAAACAACACATGTGTAAAATTTTCCAGAATGAAAAGGTTACATAAGTTTGATATAGTCTGTTAATGAACTATTGCCCAGTAATGAAGAAACTACCTTAAAAGCCACTAAAAGTTGTGTCTCTGGAAGTGTCCAGAGAAGCTGAGTAAACAACATGAAATTTCCTTTTGATGGTGGACACTAGCATGTTGACCTTATTTACCTCTTTATTATAATAATTAGGACTTTTCAAAACATTCCTTCGTTGTTTACATATTTCTAACCAGTTGGGGCATGATATTGGTAATTACAAATTTCAGGAATTTGGAGAACATCAGATTTGTAAGCTTTTTTATATTCCCCAAATCTTAATTTTCATTGAATCTTTCTAATATCCTCAGCACTCTATTTTAGACTCATAGGCTCTTATACCTAAAGAACAGATATAGAAATATCTTGCCGCCTTCCTTCTCTCACCCTTTTTTCATGGATGATATAAGTGAGGTCATGAAAGGTAAAGCAACATTTCAACATTTACAAATTTAGTGAGCATTATTACTGATTTTATTTTATTTTTCATTTGCTCAGTGGTTTGTATCCTCAATCTAATGTACAGATTCTTTTTTACTCAGGTTAAAGGTTAGAAAATAGATATTAACTAAAGCAATGAAACAAATATTGTCAGTTTTAAAGGCCATTAATTCCCTAATCGCCATCAGTGAACATTTGCTTCAAATTTTCAAGTGCCTGAAAACATTTTGGTCATAAAAAAGTCGAACATTCTCTCCTAATCCTATTTATGTGATTCATTTGCTTATCATATCTTTTTATCAGAATACAAAATGCTCAGCGCTCTGCCTTTAGAATGGATGCACTGTTCTGGATTCTTTGGGGTTTTTCTTTTATTCAAAATTTGTACAAAACTATACAGTTAAAAAGTTTGTTGACAGCAAATTTGCTGATATTGTGAGAGAAAAAGCTAAAAAAAATAATTGGCTTTGTAGGTTGGCACTCAGGACCCCCGGAGGACTTTTTTGTTTTTTTTTTGAGACGGAGTTTCACTTTTGTTTCCCAGGCTGGAGTGCAATGGCACGAACTCAGCTCACCGCAACCTCCATCTTCTGGGTTCAAGTGATTCTCCTGCCTCAGCCTGCCAAGTAGCTGGGATTACAGGTGCCCACCACCACACCTGGCTAACTTTGTATTTTTTTTAGTAGAGATGGAATTTCTCCATGTTGGTCAGGCTGGTCTCGAACTCCCGACCTCAGGT
>NW_012118932.1:5903906-5908332 GCF_000951035.1 Colobus angolensis palliatus
TTACCTTTGCTTAGATTTCTGGTAACTGCGCATCTTATCTAACAAAAACAGAAACCCCAAGCATCTCATAACTGATGTCGTTCCTAAGGGTCTATTAAGTAGATACTGGTTTTCTGTCCACTGTCATATTAAGTTATTTTCTCTAACTACTGCCTAGTTGATTTCTTGCTAAAAAAATACTTGTCTTTGCAAATGTGGTCTCTGAAAATGAAATCTATAATTTTACCCTGTATCTTTGTTTGTATGCTCAAGACTGTCGAATTGTTACACACAAAAACTAAATAGATTTAAACAGTGGAAAGAATGCTATAAAATGCTGTCAAGTCTACCTTGATGGTTCACATTTAGAGTGTTATTTTTGAAGGAAAGTTAGAAATGTACACCCTAGAATATTTTAGTTATTAATTTTATCTACATTTCACATTCTTAGCAGCCAAACATGTTGCTGAACAGCTTTACGGCATGGATGAGATTTTTTGTGTGTGTGTCTTGCAAGCAATTAAAAAGCTCTACTGTCCCATCAAATATTCTTATCTAATAAGCTCTAAGTATTGGCTAAAAAAGGAAAAGTGGCATTTCACCTCTCTATTGTTTATAATGATCTTTTACATTTCAGAGTGTTACATTTTGTTGTGTTCTAACACTCCCATTTAAAAACTTTGCCTGGGGAATTAAAACGTGTGCTATTTACCCAGATTATTTTTTAAAATCTCAATTTTAAGGTAATATTTGGAACATTCTATTGTGTCTTTTAAAATCAATGGACTCTTTTTTCATCCGTCCATTGAGGAACACTTAGGTTGATTCCATTATCTTGAGTATTGTGAATAGTGCTGCAGTAACCATGGGAGTGCAGATCTCTTTGAAATCATGGATGAAACTGGAGGATATTATATTATGTGAAATAAGCTAGACACAGAAAAACAAATACCACATGATTTCACTCATGTGGAATCTGTAAACTCTAACCTCATAGAATTAGAGAATAGAACAGTGGTTGCCAAAGGGTGGGGTGGTCGGGGGAAGGGGGAAGGAAGAGATGTTCCTTAAAGTATAGGTAATACAGTTAGATGGGAGGAGTAAGTTCAAGAGATCTCTTGTATAGCATGGTGACTGTAGTTAATGAAGACATATTGTACTCTTGAAAAATGAAAAGTGGACGTTAAGTGTTCTTACCACAGAAATGGTAACTAGGTGAGGTAATACATTTGTTACTTAGGTATATTTAACCATTTAACAATGTGTGTTGTGTGTATACATATATAAAATCTATATATGTATACACACATACATACATATCTACACATACATACATATATATACACACACACATTGTGAAATGTGTGTGTATATATATATAGTTATACATTGCTTACAATGGGGATACATTCTGAGAAATTTGTCATTACTGCAAGTTCATTGTTGTGTGAATATCGTAGAGTATACTTACAGAAACCTGGATCATATAGCTTATACACACTTACCCTATGTGGTACAGCCTATTGCTGCTAGGCTACAAACCTGTCCATTTATTGAATAATGTACGCAGTTGTCACATAATGGTAAGTGTTTGTGTATCCAAACATAGAAAAAGTCCAGTAAAAACTGCAGTGTTACAATCTTGCGGGACCACCACTTGCACATGTGGTCTGTTCTTGGCCTAAATGTTGTGAGCTGTATGACTGTACTTCAAAACATCTTGTTGTACGTGATAAAGACATGTAATTGTATCTGTCATTATAAACATTCGTAACAAAAATTATGGACTCTGACTTTTCTCTTTGATCATTTAAATGGTAACTACTTCAGTTGAAATAAAATCCTTATGAAAAATAACACAAAAGGCCAGTGATAAATTGCATATAAAAAATAATTTGTTTAGTTCCCGCTTCAACATGAGGGTTCACGATGCCTTTGTTGAAAGAGGTACACAATGGCGGGCCCCCCGGCTGTGTGTGGGACTGCCAATCTGCGTGCTAGTTCTGGCTCCAAGATCACAATGGGAGACAGAACGCTTGGTGGAGGTGCTTTTCTCCATTAAACCGTAAACCACGTGAGGACAACGTCAGTCAGCATCCTTCTTTTACCGCAATCTTTTGCATGATATCTGACCCAAAGCAGGCATCTTGTAAATCCTTGCTCTATGAATTAATTAAACCTTAACATGTAGTATTGGTTGCACTGTATTTGAATTTTTTATTGGTGAGACATCTGACAAGTATGTCATAAAAACGATCAAGTTCCTTACTAAAAAGCATACATTTAAAAAGTCTCATTATGGTTAGGTAAAGTGAATAGAGACTCCACACTGTTTCAGAGATAGTATTGGTTTTTAGACTGTTAATAAAGATACATTTCTTGGAGTATCCCATCAGGAAAAACTTGACACACTCTGTATCCATCCATGTGATAGTCATGGATAGAAAGAACAATTCCACCAGGTATACACTATTTTATTTTTAGGTTGTCAAGCATCTAAATATATGAAAATAAGTCCATGTGGAAATACCCAGATGTTCAGCACTGTGAATGAAAATTTCATCCAGAGTAATATGAATGTATAGCTCTATGGCATTATCAGCATCAATTAGACTCTAAGCCACACTTTCATTTTGTAAGTGGAGAAACGAGAATCTCCAGAGTTTCATAGCTCTCACTCAGCCTGATTCAATGATTTTAGTTACCACCTGGTCCCCCGAGGCATGCATTATCCTTGCACTGGATAAGAAAATATTAATCTCTGGGCCAGGGTGCCAGAGAGGCTGAGCACGCTTTGAAGCACAAGCTTGAACAATTTGGGCAGACCACCAGATAAGCATATTGAGCTAAATCTCTTGTCATACATTTTACACATTTCTGACCTATTTGAATGGATTTCTGCTTTATATAAATCAGCTGCTTGAAGTAATAGAAAGCTATGCATTTTATAAAATATGTGCCTACGTTTAAAACCTCTCCAATTTATTTTTGAACGTTATGTTAGGATCAGAAATACAGGGCTGTATGAGTTGGAGACGTGATGTTGTTTTAGCTAGAAAAATGCTGCTCTCATTTTTCTACATACTACACGTCCCTACTGGCCCTGTATGTGCATTTGGTAGAAAGAGAAGTTGAGAAAGCTATTTATTCAGAGTCAAACTCAAGTACACGAAGATGAGCCGACTGTAATTGCTTTGTAGGACAGGCCAGAAGTATTCCTGAGAGTCACACTGTATACAAATTGTAATACATTCGGAATAAAAATATCTTTAAAAAGGAAAGAGGACAGGGGCCACTTTCTAGTATTTAAAAATGTTTCAGTAAGGACTGGGGAGTCATTCCGAGATCGGTAGAGTCATGTTATTGACCAGCTGTGTTGAAAATGGAAGATGAGATAGGGTGAGACTATAGAGTGTGTTCTGGAAATGATACTCAATTTTAACCCAGGTAACTCTTATCATGAATCTTCAAGAGAAGAGGTATGCTTGGTAAGAGAATGTCAGATAAGATCATTATAGTGTTAGGGCTGCTGATAAAGGAAGCTGATTATGAGAACCTACTTAAAAGGAAAAGAAAGTTGGATCACTGCTGGGGAATGGGTCTTTTATTACCTGTGGAAGAAAATGAGCACCCTTCTGTGCAGTCCAGGGTCGGAGTCTAAGACAGTGATGGAGTGATCGTGGCAGTATCATATCTAAGGCATAAGAGTTGAAGTTGTTCGCTTGTCACCTCAGATCAGATTATATCTAAAGTAGACATTCCTTTATTGAAGTCATATTTTAACGGGAACATTCACAATCCAGAACGTATCTAGAGCAAGGCAAGCGAGACCAGGAAGTAACTCAAATCATATCATAGGAATCGTTAAAATATTTAGAATATTTAAGAATACACATGGCATTTATGAAACTTTTTTTGGTCTCTGAAAGAAGTGAGCTTGAGAACCCAGACCACTGAAACGCAACTTAAATGATTATTTATTGTCATTAATTTCATTTTTATTGACAGTTCATGATGCAAAATTCTTCTTATTTAAAATAACAAACATCTCAATGCTCTATTTACACAACGATATACTATGTATGCACTGATGTATTATGTGAATACAAAATAACTGCAGGTATTCATAAATACCTGTTGAACCTGCACTTAATACAACAATATAAAATTAAAGACACTTATTTTTTATTTTCCCTCTCAGGACCTATTTCTTTGCAAAAATCAAATGTTTTCCCCTTTAAGTTTGAAAATACTGTGATTCTATGATTCCACAGGGCAAGAATGCATAACGAAAGTGTGGAGAGAAGAAAAAAGTTACTACTAGTTATGTTAAAAAGCTCTTTCAAGTGAGAAAATCTGTCTTGTTTCCTGCCCTGCTGTGTGTGTGTATATATATATAATTTATATATAACATATAATTATGTATTTATATTATGTATTTATCATA
>NW_012118932.1:5908854-5922368 GCF_000951035.1 Colobus angolensis palliatus
GTCTCAAAAAAAAAAAAAAAAAAAAAAAATACTTATAAATTTTTGTAAGTGTAAGAGACAATGAGAGAAAGACAATTTCCCTTTCTACCAAAAAGTCCGTAATCAATAGCTAAGTAGTTCCATTTTGATCCACTTGTCAGAAAATTATGAAGCTAGTAATAATTGTATTCTTTCTCCATTAAGTGAAAGGAGAGCAAGACTTCCAGCTCTAATTATGACAGATCTTCATTTAGCATGTCCAAGTTTTTGGATCCAATGAGATTGAAGAATGATTTCTCTAGAGTTTGTCCTGAAGGTTTGTGCCAGAGCACCAGATCTTAGCACTGTTATATGCTCAGTGTATTTAAAGGCACACGATATTATCCCATGCCAATGTGACAAACATACAATGAACCTAAAAATTATTCAGTGTAACTCTCTTATTTTCTGGGAAACCTTTCCCCTACTCTGTGTATCTCTCTGTATCCCTGCTATTTGTTTAGGGCTTTGTTATTAGTTTTTTAAGGGCCATTTTTAGAACAGTTTTAGGCTCACAGAAAAAATTGAGAAAAAAACGAAGATATCCCATATACTCCCTGAAACACACATGCATTGCCTTCACATTCTCAGCATCTTCCGCATTAGTGGCACATTAGTTACAATGTATGACCCTGCATTGACGTATCATTATCAACCAAAGTCAGTAGTTTACATTAGGGTTCACTCCTGGTGTTTTACATTCTGTGCGTGTGGACAAATGTATAATGACATGTATTGGCCATTATAGTATCCCACAGAATAATTTCACTGCCCTAAAAATCCTCTATTTTTCATGGATTCATCCTGACTTCCCCCTGGGATCCCTGGCCATCAACTGATCCTTCTATTGCCCTCATAGTTTTGTAGAACTTCATTATTTTCCATATGAAAATACTTGTCCATGTTATGTCATGGTAGTCGCCAATTAAAAGTACTGATGGTATAGATGTACCTTCAGGAAAAATTACAGAGGTGTCACTACAATATCTTGTCTAATTATACAAGATCTATTATTGTTTTCTTTTCAGCTCACTCTTACGATAACCTAAAGAAATTGACAGAAAGAATGAATATTCTTGTGAAGAAGTCATCATTCTTCAGATAAGGCTCATAAATAGTAATCTGTTGCACATACATGATACTTTGTAATTTGAAAGACCATTTCACTAGCATTATCACACCATTTGTATTCTGATTCTTTTCATGGGGAGATGTTGACCTATTGAGATTTATAAAGAATATCTCAAAAAGAGTATTGGGCTTAGAGATTGTCAGATTTTAATTATCAATGTATAGTTGGTTTATGTAAAAAGAAGATTGTAGCTCTGTTAAAGAATTCATTAAATTTTCTTCTAAAATGTGGATGCTTTAAAATATTTTCAATGAATTAATCACTTGTCCTTTAAAATAGTTTTTGACATGTAAGGAATTTTTGAAACAAAACTTCACACTAGTTACAATTTATAAAAGTTGTTTTTGTTTGTATGGTTGTTATGGGAAGATGTATTACTGTATAATAACTATAAAGCTTTGACCACTGTGTTTGATCCTAGAGAAGTTATATAAAAATGCAAAGTCTATGCAACATAATTTCAAAACAAATGTTTTATATTTCTTATGACTTTAAAAAAATTATTTTCCTTAGCTCTCATAAACTATGTACCATAACTTAAGTGTTTCCATGCTTTTTTCAATCTGTCCTGATCCATTAAAAAATGGAAAATTCCTCCTTGACCTTCTATGTTTCACATAGTCTTCCCCCCACCATCCTCCCTTGCTCCTGAGTGTCAAACACAAAAGTCCTTAAAACATCCTGCTCAAAGGAAAGAGGAATGGGAGGGACTGAGTAGCCAACCAGAATCCTCTTTGCTGGGTATATTAGTTTGCTAGGGCTGCCATAACAGAGTACCACAGGAGGAATGGTTTAAACAACAGAAACTAATTTTCTTGTGGTTACGGAGACCTTGAAAGTTCAAGATCAAAGTGCAGGGTTGGTTTCCCCTCAGACGTCTCTCCGTGGCTTCCAGATAGCGACTATCTTGCTGCTTCTTCACATGGCTGTTGTCTGCGCACGCCACACCTGGTGTTATTGTGTGTATCCAAATTTCCCTTTCTGATAAAGATACTAGTCAGCTTGGAAGGAGCCCACTCTAACAGCTCATTTCACTTAATCTAAAGGTTCTGTTTCCAAGTACAGTCACACTCTGAAGTATTGGGAGGATAGGGCTTCAACATAACAATTTTGGGGTGAGAGAAGACACAATTTAGTTTATAACAGAGGGCAAAAGGAGGAGAGAGGTGGGTCACCTTTACATTTTTTAATCTAACAGATAAATACATTCAGTCGCCAGCTAATTTCTGTTTGGAGAGGTCAAATTTCTCTGTCATTTTGGAACTGAAAAGTATGCCTATGTCACAGGAAAGGGTATGACTCCATTAGAGATTATCTAATTAATACTTTTTTTCTCCACTGGATTCCTCCATGTATGGGAAGTAAAGGAAGAAAGGAGAACAAGATCAAAGGAAATCAAAAAAGCCCCTTTTAGATGGCTTAAACAGGACTGGAGATACCATGAAATTGAGGCTCAGGAGGCCTACAAGCTGCTGGCTGGCATGAAAACAGTCAAGTAGTTCTTTGACATTGATGTGCCAGAGTCCCAGGCAAGTTTCTCCTAAATCTGTGTTAGCACACTCATGTGCAGGGAGGGGAGCCTGGGTGACATAACTCCAGCTAATTCTTAGAGAAGTCAAGATGAAGTGTTGCCTGAACTGCAGACTTTTCATAAGAAATTAGAGATTACATTTCTATGTGAAATGTTGTGAACTTGAAAAACCTCTTGAGATTAGATCAGGCATATTTGTGGATTGTATCTAGGTGGTTATCCATGTTCTTTTCAAAGCACGTTGCACCACATGGCTTTGTCTTGTAACAAACTTGTGAAATAAGTATGACGATTCAAGTTTCAAATGAGTCCAACCCTCACGGAAATGAAGGAGCTTGCTGCTTTTCATTCAACTAATAGATGGCACAGACAAAACTGAAACTCAGGGTCTGGCATCGAAGCCCTGAGTTTTCATTTGTCTTCTTGTATTTCTCAGAAAATGTATTGTCATCCAGGTATCACATGACACAGTTAGTGGTTTCTAAAAACTTATTATGAAGCTTATTTCTCAACTGCCCGCTGCAGTTTTTGAAAGAAATAAATGAAATAGATCTAAGAATCATGGGACCCGTAACCCACCTTTTCTTGGTCCCAACTGTAGCCTCTTAGAACCAAGTCACCACCGCGCCACCTAGTGGCGGCATTGTCTAATTGGAGGTTAAGTGCCACCTCAGGAAAGCAACCTGAAAATTGAAACGCAAAAACACGTGCATAGTTTCAATCTGTCATCTCCATTAACCTGTAAAAAGGACAGAGTAACACTATTTGAAATGTGCTGGGTTTTATGGAGCAAAGAGTGTGGAGGTCCTAGGCTTAGAATTCCTGCCATTGCACCATCTTTTAATTCAGGCTGTCTCACTAGTACCTCTTTGAATTCTAGATTTCATTCCTGGAATCACATGATTATGAAGTTATTAGACTATTACAAATTGATTTTTGGATTAATAAAAGAATACATTACATGAATAAATACATGAGGTCACTCTTCTCCTTAGGAAACTTTCCTGACTCTCTGTTTCACTGGAATGTCTCTGAAACTCCTGGGACTAGAATAGGAATGTCTCCACTTTCTAAATCTCACTTGTCTTTCCGTTCTCATTTCCTAATACACAGATCTGCTACTATTTATTTCCGTGATGATGTAACCACAGCTGACCCCTCCATGTCCAGGAAAATTTACTATTCTTTCTTCCCTCTCCCTTCTCTTCCTTTTTCTTTCCTTTCTTCACCTTCCTTCACTTTCTTTTCTTAGTTTTCTTTTTTCTTTCCATCTATTCTATTTATTTCTCTCTCTCCCTTACTTTCCCTCTCTTCATTTTCTTCCAAGTTCCTACACGTTCTTCAAGGGTCAATCAAACGCAGCCTCTTCCAGGAAGCTCTCCTTGGTCCTGCTTCTTATTCAAGAAGGAAGCATTATCACTTAATCTTATACCTCATAGTATGGCAAACTCTTTGCAAAAACTCTTTGTTAATCTCTTCATCATTAACCAATTAGAACATGGACGGAATTTAAGTGTTAGCTAAACGACTACATGAATTACATAATTATTTTAGTGTTTATTGTGTAATTAAATAGCAAATGCTATTTTGTCAACTTCACGTGAACCTTCTCTTTCTACCTTGACTGGATCATTTATAGCTGTTTTACATTAAAAATGTATGTGGAAGTTGAGAATACAGGCAAAAATATGCTTATGGTTTTACTGACCTGTTTATGATAAATTGTAAGATATACTATATAAATTTTGCCTTTGCTCAAAAAAAGACTATATATGTCAGAAACTAAAACTCATAGACTCTAGCATCATATCTCCTTCACATATTGTTCTGCCCTCCCACACAGTCGTTTTAAATACAGCTTTTCAAAATTGAATGCTAGAAATGTGCATGCTGATTCTATTAGGGAAAATGGTGAGATTCTATTCATGTTGAATACAAGCTAAATTGATGAGCTGCTGTGACCCCTCTGCTACTTGGCTTCAAGTTAAGAGAACAGAAACAGTATTGAGGTTTTATAAAATGATGAAATTCAGATTAGAAAAATTCCAAGCTTCCTTTCAGCTTCATCTGTAGTAATACAGACTTCTACTAAGGAGAAAAGAATCAAAAATGCCAAGCTGCAAAATATCTGAAAAGAGCAGACTATGTTTAAGTGTGTTGGTACATTTCAGGGGCAACTAAAATAAAAAACTAACTACTTATCAACAATTGAACCTCAGACTTTAAAACTGAAGTTTAGGCAGGTAAAAGAATTTAAGGTCAAGGGGATACATGACTCATACAAAACAATAGATTTTTCAATTGTTCTTGAAACTGCCAACCCAGTTCTTTATTTTATTTTTTGCAGAAGAGCATGAAAATCAAAACAGGAAATGAATCAAAATTGTTTTCCTTTCAAATAAAGTAGCAGTACGCACACACACATACACAGACACACACACACACATTTAAGAGAAAATGAACTGATGGTTTTTGTAGTTGATGACCTGAAGAAATTGTTTATTCATTCAATATTTCCGAAAAATAACTAAATAGAATGAGTCTATAAAAAGGAAGAAAATAGCCTTCTTTCTAGTAATCTTAATATGTGCAGAACCACATAGATAAGAATAAATCATGTACATGTCACTAAGTATTTATCAAACAGCATTGTCTAAGGCTTTATGCAAGTTGGTGGCACCATGTAGTCATGAACCGAACAGGAACCCTGACATTTTAGAATGTATCAAAACAATGGGTTTACTCTTAAATGATTCACATGTAATTCTCAAAGTATTAACATCAGAAAAGAAGTATTAGCATTTTCCTTATATTCTCCACGTCCCAGAATACCATTTGTTTGCTTTGGTTCATACATGTTAATGACATTTATCAAGTTAACATATATTTGAATTTCTACACAATTGATTCTTAGTTCAAGAAAAAAAATAGTATCTCTTACACTTAACACAAAATCACTATCTTTTGTAAACTAACATAGAATGTGAAGAGGAGGTTGAATCATACCTGTGTTTATTCTCTCATATTGTAGGCTTCTTGAGATTGTATGCTTCAGTTTATACTTTTTTAATGTTTTTTTTCCTCTGTCTTTCATCAATGAGTGAATATTTTCTGAAAAATTAAATGGTTTTTTTAGACTACTGATCTATTTATTATTAGCTGTAACTTTTTTTTTTTCTTTTTTTTTTAGACAGAGCCTCACTCTGTCACCCAGGCTGGAATGCAGTGGTGCGATCTTGGCTCATTGCAACCTCTGCACCTGGGTTCAAGCAATTCGCTGCCTCAGCCTCCTGAGTAGCTGGGATGACAGGCACCTGCCACCATGTCCGGCTAATTTTTGCATTTTTAATAGAGATGGGGTTTCACCATGTTGGCCAGGCTGGTCTTGAACTCCTGACCCCATGATCCACCAGCCTCAGCCTCCCAAAGTGCTGGCATTACAGGCGTGAACCACCACACCCAGCCTATTAGCTGTAACTTCTAACTTTCAATTCAAAAAATACTTCACGAAAGAAAAAAGAAAATGTTCACGGTTGGGTTAAGTTCTGAATTTTGTTAGCTATGTTGATGCGTAGAAAGTCTAGTGCTGGAAGCTATCTATAATAGGCTTCATAAGATATTACAAAGGCTATTTCGTCAAACTACTCCCGACATGGAACAGGCTAGACTCCTCCATTCATGAACTCATTTACAAACAGTTGTGGAGGAGCTACTAGGTGTCAGATGCCAGCTACTGTGCAAGGATCTTATTTCAGTGAGAAATAAGACGGAGGCCGGGGTCTCAGGTAACTTCTATGTAATAAGGTCATCGCTGCAAATACACATGATATGTAATACAAAGTGATCGTTATGTTAAGACAGCCACAGATAAATAGCTATGATGGGAGTCAGAAGAGAAAGAGATAATCTTCAGATGACAGGATCGGAGGCTGTTTTGTGAAGGGAGTTGAATTTGAACTAGATCTTTAAAAACAGGAGAGATGGCCGGGCGCGGTGGCTCAAGCCTGTAATCCCAGCACTTTGGGAGGCCGAGACGAGCGGATCACGAGGTCAGGAGATCGAGACCATCCTGGCTAACACGGTGAAACCCCGTCTCTACTAAAAACTACAAAAAACTAGCCGGGCGAGGTGGCGGGCGCCTGTAGTCCCAGCTACTCGGGAGGCTGAGGCAGAAGAATGGCGTAAACCCGGGAGGCGGAGCTTGCAGTGAGCTGAGATCTGGCCACTGCACTCCAGCCTGGGTGACAGAGCGAGACTCCGTCTCAAAAAAAAAAAAAAGAACAGGAGAGATTAGGATTTGCAGATGTAGGTGGGAGGACTTGGCCGCAGGTGAAAGCACAGCAGTAGTAACAAAAAATGACATAACTACAAATTGTAATGAAATCTGTGAGCAATGATAAGATATATGTCAAGTATCCTAATAAGATGGATGCACATCTATGAGGTGATGTAACAATCCGATGGTAAAGATAGAACATGTAAAGTATCCACATATATCTGAATTCTTCTTTTTATGGATTTGTAATCCAACACTGTAAATGGGAAAATAGATAGGTAGATAAAACACATGTTTGGAGAACGATTTCATTTGTCTGCCATTTTTGTAGGGTCTGCAAAGATGCTTTAAGGAAGAGACTTGCCAACTTTCAGCTTGCTAGAGAAAATTACTCTAGGATCGAATCCTAAGTTCTGAATCACAAATAAATTGAACTCAAAATGTGCGTCAATAGGATCATGAGGTAGGCACAGGGCTATTGAGTTTCAGAGTTGCACTGGCCTTCCCCTGACCTTTCACCCATTGTTTCCTTTGCCCACAAATGGCAATTCTACTTTGAAAAGTACAATATTTTCTCCATTCACCGTCTCTAATTAAGACCATCAGTCAAGCTTACTCTGGTTTTATCCTGTTCATATAAAAAGAAATCACCCCTTTTTGCCCTTTGCCACCTCTTGTATTACTAATGTCTGCTTTATGGAATCAAGAGCAAATTACTTCCTACCTGCAGCCAAAATGTCTAAAAGCAGAGAATTCACTCTAATAGGTAAGCAAAGTGAAAACAGCTGTTACATTAACAGAAGCACATTGGTCAGTCATTTAATTAATGGAAAATATGCTGAATTAAAAGTAAAAGCCTATTTTATTTTAGGGGACAGGGTCTCACTCTGTTGCTCAGGCTGGCATACAGTGGCAAAATCTTGGCTTACTGTAACCTCTGCCTTCCAGGCCCAAGCTATCCTCCCACCTCAGTCTCCTGAGTAGCTGTGACTACAGACACCTGTCACCACGCCTGGGTAATTTTTGTATGTTTTTGTAGAGGCGTGGTTTTGCCATGTTGCCCAGGCTGGTCTCAAACTCCTGGGGCAAGTGATCTGCCCACCTCAGCCTCACAAAGTGCTGGCATTACAGGCGTGAGCCACCATGTCTGGATTATAAAAGTCTATTTTACCCAGTCATTCTTAATCTATGAAAGTGCATAAATCATAAGCAAAGCACCCACTGTGGCAAAGAGAGGGCAGATCCCTGGACTGGAGACCAGGTTCTAATCTTTATTCTGCTGTTATTTCGCTCCATGGTCTTGATCGGATTCATTCCTCCCCCTGCTCAGCCTTGCTTTTTTCATCTGTAAAGTGAAGAGTCAAGCTACATATTTGCAATTCTAGATTTCAAGGATTCTGTGGTCACGATAAGGACAGAGCTTATGAACTTTCTTTTTAGTACCTTTTATGAAATTAAACAAGGGTACTTGTGATCTCTTTGTCCAAATGGTAGTATATCCAAAACATGATACAGGTAAATAATATTCCTGGGACTTCAGAAATAAAGCATAAAGTGAACCAGGCCTCTCTCTTTACATTCTTCTTTGGTGGTGAAGGTGTTTACTTTGAATTCTCATTCTGAGGACAGATCATCACGGCAAGAACATTGCAGCAAAGATGTGTTTTAAAAATCACATCTCCGGCCTTTCAGTACCATCAGAACTGTTTGTCTAGCAGACGACTCTTGAGGCTGTTGAAATGAATGTGGCTGGAGTGACAATCCATGCCGGCTTGATTGAGCCTGAGCAGAAAACACCTGTGAGGTGTGCGTTTCCAGCTCTGCTAGGGATATGATGTCAGGTCTCAGCCTGCTGCCCGCTGGGTATCTTCATGTTATTGGGGCTTCTTTGCTTTGCTTAAAAAGAATGTTACATGCTCTCCAGATCCAGAAAAAGGATTTGGGGTATCTGCCCTACTGACATCAATGTCTCAACCATCTTGCACCCCATGGCGCACCCCAGTCCACCTTTCTCCTTCATTGACCATGACGGTCGCCCTTCACTGAGAAACGTTTTAGTCACTGAACATTGTAATCACCTGCAGGAAGTCTATGTTTAGATCAACGTATAATTTAAACCCAATGAGCAAGCAAGTAATACAAACACATTCTGGAGTTGTTTCTTCTCCATGGCCGTAGGCATAATTTTATGTCCTGATGGGGACATAAGACCCCCAGCGACAGCCCTTTACTGCGTATTCATAGGTGAAGCATCATCCTTTTCTGGAGAGCCTATATCCTTCATTCCAGCTTCGATTAGAAAATTAGGTAGTGTTGGAGGAGAAACCTCAGGGCCCGCTGGATGTTGGGATTGATCCAGATCATGAAAATACTGAAAAATGAAGTACGTAGAATTCAAAGAATGACGAGTTTGTTTGCTTTAATATGCATCCCTTGTACTGAGGTCCGAGGCAGTTCTGGTGGTCTAAGCAGGACACAGACGATGGGGTAAGTAAACATCTTTATTCTCATTCCCTCCTTCACTCGACGAGTCCATTTTGAGATTGCCTATTTAATGCGTTCTTCGTTGATTTTCTTCCTTCAGTAATTTTTCAGAGGAAGGGGCCATTCTTTTATATGGGATTAGGAAAACGTACGGCATATCCTTATAAGTCGTCTTTGTTGTGTGAGCCTGGGTAAGTACATTTGCACTTCAGAATCTGTGTTTTATAAGACTTGAGATAAAACTCTATTAGTAATTGGAGCTCTGTAGTCTACATTTAACTAGTACGTTAATTGTACTTGACCCAGAGTTTTTCCCCTAAATTCATTACTTGAAACAATAATACATGTAGAAAAACAAAATCTATTTCTCATATCTCTGCTCCCCAGCCATCCAGATCCCTTCCCAGGAGCCAACACTATTACCAGCTTGTGTAAACCTCAAGACATTTTCCAATCATACATAATACATGCAAATACCTATTTGTTTATATGTATCAGTATTCAGCCTATCATGAATTATATCCAGGAACATTTTCCCTCAAATATGGTTCCTTTCAGTTCTTACATTTTTATTGGGTCGTAAAAATCATTTATATTTATTCTGCTGATATGTATTGTTTATTCATAATGTTCTTTTTTTTCATTGAGATGTGTTTTGCCTAGAACATGTTTATAGTAGCTGTTTTAAAGTTCTCGTCTGCTGGCTGAGCATGGTTGATCACGTCTGTAATCCCAGCACTTTGGGAGGCTGAGGCAGGTGGATCACTTGAGCCCAGGAGTTCGAAACCAGCCCGGGAAACATGGCAAAACCCCATCTCTACTAAAAATACAAAAATTGGCAGGGTGTGGTGGTGCATGCCTGTAGTCCCAGTTACTCATGAGGCTGAGGCAGGAGAATTGCTTGAGCCGGGGTAGTGGAGGTTGCAGCGAGCAGTGATCCTGCTACTGCACTCCAGTCTGAGCAACAGGAGTGAAACCCTGTGTCAAAAAAAAAGAAAAAAATTGCTTCTCTTAATTTTAACATCTAGGCCACCTTGTGATGTTTTCTACTGTCTGCATAATTGAACATGAGTTACATTGTGCTGCTTGCATCCATGTTTTGTGATATGTTAGACATTTATACGATACATTGTAGAGTGTATTACATTATCTGCTAATACGGGTGTGTGTTTTGTTGTGGCATTTAGATTAATAACTAATAAATCCTCTTGCTCTTTTCACGCTGTGTGTGGTGTGTGTGTGTGTGTGTGTATCTGTGTGTAGGTCTTGTCTTGACTGTTTTGGTTCTGTCTTTAGTCTGGGGGATGAGGACATGCTCACTTAGGGTGTGGTCATTAACCTGAACCTGTGGCCTTTCTGAGGTCTTCATTGAATGCCATCTTTACTTAGTGAGGCCTCTGCTTTCTGACTTGCCTGGAAGTTTATCATATCCTAGCCCTGCACAGCCACAGCTGTGTCTGTTCAGCTCTCAGTCCTGGAGCCGCCATTCTTTGCTGGGCCTTGAAGAGTCTCATCCTGAGCATGTGCTTTTGTCTCTGTAAACCCAGGATCCTCAGGAGATCTCCGTACAGTCTCCTGCCCGTCATTCCATCCAGCCCCTTTTCACTGGCACCTTGCTCCACAAAATCAAGTCACCTTAGGAATCTCGAACTCCAGTTTCTGCCTCCTCAACCTCACAAAGGCACAGCGCTGTCCTTCAGCTTCACCTGCCCACTTCAGAGTTCGAAAGTGCCCCTTGAAGAATGCAAGAAAACCAACACAGAGCTAAGCAAATACATGGTGCTTACCTCCTGTGTATCTGCCTTGTCTCAAAGATCAAACACCCACAGTTCCAGCTGACAAGTGCCTGGAAACTGTTACCTCCTATCCCTTGTCCAGTTTTATAATTGCTTACATCAGGAAGTTAAGTTTGATACCAGTTAGTTTGACTTCATAGGAGTTGACACAGAAGTTTTAAAAATTAGGCAATCTCATGTAAAAAATGTATTTTTTAGCCTTAGTTGATAATTTCTCGTACCTTTTAGTGTATGAAATGTGACTTTCCAAAAAGTAGAAGAATGTTTACATTGAAATATGTGCGTTAGACAACATCCCCACTTTCATCCTTATCCCAGCAAAGGAAGACGGAGGCTGAGGCACTAGAAGCACACGTCTTGTCGTGATTTCCAAGTTCAATCGTAGTGGGACACATGGTTCCGTGTTGTGCACATGCTCACTTGGTAAGGACCAAAGGTATTTTCAGTGGAGAACTGTGCTGCCCTCCAATATCTGCTCTAGATACATCATCTCCAGAACATTGAAGGTCCTGGAAATTATTTTGATGATAACAGTGAATTGTAACATAATACACCCCCTCACCCACTGGCTTTCTCTCACCTCTCTTCTGTGCTTACAGTCTTCTGGCTAGAGGCTGAGTCCAATGGTATTGTGGTATAATGCCTCATTAGGAGGTGATAAGAACCTGAAATTACCACATCACTTATCTCCAACTGATGGCACCAAATTCCTCTGCCAGAGAAAGAAAAGTGATCTGTTATCTGTGTGTTCTCTATATATAGATGGCCAAATTGAGCCTTAAGCAAGATAATCTTGATTACCTGTCACAGGTAAGAGATCCTCATGACACATTATGTGGATCCACAAATACAGTGACTTTTCTCTGCCTGCTGCTCAGACTACTGCGTTCTCATTTGTGGCATCAGTTATCCCCTGAAATTGTAACCAGGAGTAAGGAGAGTGAGTAATAAGTCACGTACTATATGCTTGACACACCTTCATTGTCTAGTCTAATAATCACAACCCGGCCGGATGCAATGGCTCATGCTTGTAATCCCAGCACTCTGGGAGGCCAAAGCAGGCAGATCCCTTGAGGTCAGGAGTTCGAGACCAACCTGGACAATATAGTGAAACCCTATCTCTACTAAAATCTCTACTAAAAATATAAAAATTAGCCTGGTGGGGTGGCACACACCTGTAATCCAAGCTACTTGGGAGGCTGAGGCATGAAAATCACTTGAACCCTGGAAGTGGAGGTTGCAGTGAGCAGAAATTGTGCTGCTGCACTCCAGCCTGGGTGACAGAGCAAAACTGTCTCAAAAAAAAAAAAAAAAAAAAATCAGCCTAACAGTGATGATATAATTAACCTTAGCTTACAGATGTGAAACTGAGTTTCAGAGAAATGAAGTAACTTGCTCAAGGTCAAAAATCAAGGGTTTGAATATTTGTGTCTATCTACCTCCAACATTACATTTCCAGTACATCACAGGTTGCATTATTTTATGATGGCATAAATTTACCTTGTTTCCTTGTCAGATGTTGCAGAGAATGTGTTAACAAAGAACCTTTATTTTTAGAGGAATCAGCTCAGTAGTTTTCCAGTAAAAATTATTTCAAAAGTGTATAGACAAAGGTTTCCGTATCTGCAGAGGTTTTTTTTTTTTTTTTTAAGTTATAAAATTAGACTTACTCTAGTCAAAGCAATCCCAATTTTTTTTTTCAAAAGAATTCATTTGAGATAATGTAATTTGGCATTTTCTTTGCCTCTTGTCAGGAAGGAAAACAATAGTTCTCTTGCTTGATTTAATACCATTATGTCTGACAACAGAGTTAACAAAGTAGCAGCTAATATAGGAAGGATTTTCAAGTTCTCTCCATCTAAAGGCCATTAATGAAGTTAGCAAATCAGAAGCTTCACAGCCAAATATCCAGTGATATTAACCAAAGAGACTCTGTCTCTGGAGTTGTTGGATGTAAATGGTGTTGGAAGAATCCCCAGTTGTTTTTGATTCCTTTCTTATACAAAACCAAATCCACAAGGTTGCACAGCAAACAGAGAAGGTCATTATATACATTGAAAAGAGTTTAGGCCTGGCACAGTGACTCACCCCTGTAATCCCAGCACTTTGGGAGGCCAAGGCAGGCAGGCAGATCTCAAGGTGAAGAGATTGAGACCATCCTGGCCAACATAGTGAAACCCCGTCTCTACTAAAAATACAAAAATTGGCAGGGTGTGGTGGTGCATGCCTGTAGTCCCAGTTACTCATGAGGCTGAGGCAGGAGAATTGCTTGAGCCG
>NW_012118932.1:5922420-5962064 GCF_000951035.1 Colobus angolensis palliatus
ATAGAACCAAAATCAGGGGCCCTTTTTTAATCTGGCATATGCTTGAAAATTCAATAATTTCTACATACCATATGGAGAATCATTAGTCATAATTACTAATACAATAGCAAAGTCTATTTCTCTGATAAATTTTTCTTTGTTTGCTTTTTAAATAATAATATATTACCGCCATTTCTTTGGTAGGGAAAGCTCTATTTTTGAAGAAACAACATTTTATATAGTCTCTTTAATTTTAATTAATATGAATAATATAGCTATAAAGTAAGACAAAAGTGACATTTAAGATTGCATAATTTGGCATTTCTTTTTTATATTTAGAGAAACTAAGAGCCTAAGAAAGAAAGAGGACTTTCCCATTGGATCACAACTTAGAGATATACAGGAATAAAAATTTCAGATTTTATTATGTATTTTCACCAAATTGTTTTCTTGGAGTTGATTTGTTTGTTAATTCCCACAACTGTTGAGAATACGAAGAGAATATAGCAATCATGGTGGCTACCTTCAAGACGCTTAAACAAATTCATACGTGGTATAATGCCCGAAAGGGTCAAGTCATGAAGGAAAACAAAAGCAAGGTAAAGGGTTAGAAAGTGACTCAAGTGCTAAATTATGTAAAGTAGTCAAGGAAGCTTTCTCTGAGGTAGTTACATTTAAGCAGTAACCTGAATGAAATAAGAGACCAAACCATGTTAATAGGTTACTGAAGACATTTTCAAGAACAACGAATATTGATTGTGAAGGATTTGAAATGGGACATGCTTACTGTGTTCCAGCAACAGCAAGGAGACCAGTGGCTGAGTACAATGAGCATTCATTCATTGGCTGTACATTCACCCGTGGGTTATCTCTGCCAGAGCAGTAAGGAGGAAACAGGGATCTGCAAAGAGCAGAGTGAAGATGAGTTATGGTTATGGTATCATGTAATTATATTAACTATACCGTGCTACCAACTGCTGTATTCCTACTTGAGTTGGAAAGCATGCATTTGGCAAGGAAAGCTCATGGAAGCAAAAGCGGTTGTGAGTGAATCACATAACATTCTTTACCTTTCAAGAAATGTATTCTGAGCAGATGTCATACTAAAATGTAGAAGCCTTTAAAGTTACAATATCAAAGTCGTCTGTGAAAAGAAATAATCTCAAATAATTTTATAGACCTTTGTAGTTATCAAAGCGCTTTCATATCTGTTAAATAATTTGATCATTACAAGACCCTGAGTCTGTATAGTAAACGTATCTTCAGTGTACAGGGGAGGAAGTTGAGGCTCAGAGAAGTTAACTGGCGTGCTAAAGGTCAGGTAGAAAATTGTCAGTGAATGACAAATCAGAAATTTAGATAATCCAAATGATTTTCCAGAAAATCTTGACTGTTTATTTCTCCATGTGTCCTGGACGATTCTTTTTTCCTATTCTCTTCATTTGATGTCTTGATATAATTATTCTGCAGGACCTTGTAAGTGGTTACTTTTAACTTAGGCAGTTTTACAAACAATATTAGTAAACCAAACATGTAAGCGTAAGCATTGTATAATATCATGGTCTGGAATAGAAAATAAGAAGGGGAATGTGTTAGTTGGCGACTGAATGGAAAATATTTGTTTCTTGAATAAGTTATGTGACCCACAATGTTATATTTTCATCTGGAACAAAATTTGCTTGCAACCTATAAGTGAATGGTTGTTATTTGTTATTCAAATTGCCATACTTCATCAAGTAGGAAAAACTTGATATTGAAAGAAGCACAAAGATTTTAGGAAACAATGTTTGTCATTTTACTTAATCTTCAACACATTTTTAATGTGAGAATTATTGCTCCCAGTTTAATGTCATAGAAAAAGAGATTTTTAACAAAATTCAATAGCATGCCCAAGTTCACCCAGGTAAAGGGATTGAGTCAGTACTGTCAATCAGTTCTATCCCATCACGTAATCTTTGCTGTTTCCCTGACTTAAATTATTGCCACATTTATTTAAACAAGGATAAACTGGGTGCTGAATTGGTTGGTTTCATAAAAAGCATTGAAGAGGATTATGTCCCTATGAACCAAAGCTCACATTATCTGCTATAGAAGCAAGAAAAACCATTATGCTTCCAGGCAGAACACATTAAATACTAAAAGACATATCACATACTATGAGAAGTGAAAGGAAGGAAAGTTTGCTGTAACCCAAAGAGACTTGAAAGAGCACCTATTATGGCTCCCTTTGATAGAGAAATAGAGAGAACAGCTTGAGCAGAGCACAGCTTGAGGGTTAGGAAGTGGGGGCATTGCAAGGAATTAGTGTGTGGTGAAAACAAAGTTGACAGTGGGAGTCAAACCTGAAAAGATGCAGCATTTTATCCATATATTCATTCAAATCTCTAAATTTCTGTCTATTTATCCTTCATGATGTTTATATCTTAAAGGGAATTCCATTCAGATGGGGGAGTGGGAAAGCCAAAGATGACACAGTTAGAGGCTGGCTAGAGAAGAAAGGACTTTTCCTGGGTAGTGGCAGACCCTAAGAAGCCGGAAGCTGTAGAATTTCAGTTGTCTCAGTACTGGGAGAAGAAGCAGGAAGAAATTCAGTGTTGGAGAGGAATCAAGGTAGAGTATGAAACTATGAAGTTGGGGTCAGGGAGAATTCGAGGGAGAGTAGGTTGGAATCCCGTGGGATGGGGAGAGACTAGAAGGGGTCCTGAGTGATCCATGTTGGGCTTACGTAGGGTTCCAGCATTCATTCATCATCTGGATTAAAATGAGTTGGAGATTTAAACTTTTGGGGCAAGGCTAGGGTGGACAGGTGTTTGGAATGTGAAAAAGAATTGGTTAAATATTGGCTTGATACCATGACAGAACAAAAACTCAGTTCTGCTAAAAGAGGGAGCACTCAAAAATAATTTGAGAACACTATCAAAATATTCATTTTCTGCTGAAGTCAAAGTCAGTGTAAGTTGAAGAATGGACAGATTTTAAAATAATAATTTTGAAAAGTAGACCCATCATTTCACATATCTACACACATGATATAGAATAGAACATAGGAGTGTTTCTAATTCAACAGATTTCTTTAAGTTTGCTCTGATGCCTGCATTGAATTGAGGGCTCAAGACTATAGGAAGAAGAAACACTCATGAGATGCAACATGACTACTGGTTATTCTTACAAAAGAAACAAAATCCTCCTTATTATACTGATCATTTACTCTGCTTTCTATTATAGGCACTGAATCAAAGTGGCTTAGGATTTTATCACCTTTGACCCCAAGCCTGCCTGTTTCCATCATACATTAGATTTTTGGTCAGTCTGAACACACATTTTATAACCACAGAACCCCTTCTGAATATATGTGATTGTCTAATTCTTTACCAAAAGCTTTAGATTATTTTTTAAATGTCTATATATTTGTAACCTGCCTTAGCTACTCCTATGGCACAGGTACTGGATGTTGGATCGGATATAAACATGTGTGACAAAAGCAGAATTGAGTGCCTTGTTATAGAATTCATTGTATTTTTCCTGCTACATGAAAACTCAATAATGATGAGTTGGAGGTTTTAAAATTCTAAACATTTATAATATGCGTCCATATGCATGCTTTTCCTTAAAATAACTCAATGTACAGTTGAAAATGTGAAATTCAGAGAGTTGTAATCACTTACCTAAAATCCACAGCTAATATGTGTGGAGCCGGAAGGAAAACCCTGATTGTTTTTTTACACCACATGTAGGGCTCTGATTTCTTACTACAAAAAAAAAGAGGTATAATAGCAAATATAATGTAAATTCTTTGATGCCCAACTCCATATTGAAATTGGAACTGCACATATATTGTGAAGGTTCTACTTAGAATGACTATCCAAGCTGGTTCAATGTCATTAAGATTTCCCTTCCAGTTTATAGGGTAGCCTGGCTGTGTCCACACACGTGCCTGCAGCAAACTTCTGCCATATTTCCACCCGGAAATGTCTTGCCCTGGTCAGGTATTAATAGCTGCCTCATTTTCAGATTCTGACTGCATAGCACTGTTGGAATTATACTGAATGGAAAACTCCACTTGGCTTTTCATTGCTGATTAGGACCTGGATGCTGTGTAAGAAATCCCCCGTTTGTCAATGTAGTAGTCCAAAGCCCAGTTCCTACCTAATGCTATTCCAGGTTCAGGACCCCAGGACTCCAGCTCCTGCGCAGTATCTCTGACTTTTACTGTTCCGGGAGGGAATTTTAAACGAGTATGAAACAAACCTGAGAGTCATTATTTATTAAATGAGAGTGTTGTTTTTCTCATGTATAAATGACAATGTAGTAATTATACATCACTGATATGGTTTCTATAATAATGACTAAGGCTTGCTCAAATGAAGCTTGGAGTCTAAAGCAGGATTGCCTATGCAGTAGGAAAACAATGTGTGGCACTGGAAGAAGTCACTGAACCAGCAGCGAGGAGCCCACTCTTCAACACAGGGTCTGGATCTGCCTCTAACTTCCTATGACACTGGGGACAAATATTTCACTATCATGAACTTTCATTACCTTGTTAAATAAAGGCGCCAAATTGTACTGTCACTAAGCATCACTAAGCAGCTTTGTATCTATCTTCAAATTTGCATGTTTCTGTGATGTACATTCATAAGAAGGTTTTATCACTATCTACATATATGGCGATATGTACTTACACAAAACAGGAATTATTTATTCCCTAACTTCTTTATAAAGTCTGAAATCTTACACATAGAATGTATTGCTTGAACTTTCCAGAGTTCCTTGGCATAGCATCTAGGGTTAATACTATGTTTGTTAGTATTGGACTAGATCTAGGGAAAAAAAAAAGCTTTGGGATTACTTTAGTTTGTTTTTAAAAGAAAATGAACCTAAATCTGTACCTAAATTTAAGCATTTTAATAGTACTTTATTAGTCCTAGAAGAAAACCAGAACTTAATATTATCATCTAAATTGAATCTGAATTAGTTTTATCCATTTTACTTGGCAATGATTAAACTCTGTCCTGGCAATATTGAGCCAAGGCCTTAGAAGAGCTGATTTTCCTTCACATGGGTTATCATGTAGCCCTGTGCTGCCAGGCAAGGAATGTGCAATAGTTTCGTTCCTTCTCTCACTTTCTTTAGTCACCTTGTTTATCTGATTTTCTTTTATTTGAGATATCAGTTGAATGCCTTGTAATTTACATTTTTAAAGTTTACGCATGCTTTAGTGGTTTTTGGTACATTCGGAAAGTTTTGCAAACATCACCAGTATCTAATTCCAGAACATTTCATCCCTCCAACAGTCACTCCACCCGTATATCCATCTCACCTCCTTCCCCAACCATTGATATTCACTACTCTACTTACTATCTCTGGATTTGCTTATTCTGGACATTTCATATAAATGGAATCATACAACATGTGGCCTTTTGTGTCTGGCTCCTGGCACTTAACAGAATGTGTATGAGGTTCATCCTTGTTGCCACATAAATCAGCATTTCATTCTCCTTTATAAATGAATGATATTACAGTTGCATTCTGTAGAACTATCACACTATATTTATGCATTCATCACTTGGTAGATGTTTGGGTTGTTTCCACATTATGAATGATGTCACTATGAACATTTGTGCACAAGTTTTTGTGCAGACATATGTTTTCATTCATCTTAGAACTAGACCTAAAAGTGGAATTGTTGGATTGTGTGGCAAACGTGTGTTTAACCTTTTGAGGCACTGCCAACCTATTTTCCACAGCTTCTGCATCATTTTACATTTCCACCAGCAATGTATGTGAGCTGCAGTTTTTCCACATCCTCACAAACACTTTATAAGTCCATTTTTAAATTATAGCCATTACAGTGGATGTGAAGTAGTATCTCATGGTCATTTGTTTCTTTGATTCTTAAGCTGGTAGTTCACTTACTTAAAACTGAAAGTACTCTAAGAAATCACATTTCGGTATTAATATAAACATAATATTAATTTATTGCTACTCATTATTTTAGTATCTACAATCACCTTTCTACTCCAATTTTCTGTGGGGAGTGTTTTCTTGGACTTTTTTTTGGGGAGGGGTTGGATCAATTTCATTCTGTCACCCAAGCTGGAATGTGGGGTGTAATCTCTGTTCACTGCAACATCCACCTCCCCGGTTCAAGTCATCCTCCCACCTGAGCCTCCTGAGTAGCTGGAAATACAGGTATCCGCCATCACACCTGGCTAATTTTTGCTTTTTTAGTAGAGACGGGGTTTCACCATGTTGGCCAGGCTAGTCTTGAACTCCTGACCTCAAATGATCTGCCTACCTCAACCTCCCAAAGTGCTGGCATTACAGAGGTAAGCTACTGCACCCCAGCCTACTCCAGTTTTCTTAGTCTCATTTTTCTTAGTCTGTAATGTTAGAACTATTCAAAAATAAGCTGGGTGCAGTGTACACACCTGTAGTTCCTGCTACTTGGGAGGCTGATGTGGGAGGATCTTCTGGGCCCAGGAGTTTGAGGCCGGCCTAGGCAACATAGCAAGACCCCATCTCTTACAAAAAGAAAAAGGAAAAGAAAGGAGAGAGAGAGAGCACTCTCTACAAATGAGGAGATTAGCATGGGAGTATCACCTACAAGGACATGGTTTCAACCGACCCTATTCCTATATTCATTAATAACTTAATTTCAGGTTTGCTTGCATTAAATCATGGGGATCTCACATTGAAATTCTTCCAGTACGTGGAGAGGAAGATGATGACTATGGTGAATATGTCTGACATGTAGGACTCTTGTTTAATTGCAGCTGAAGAAGATGCAATAGCATTTGTTTTTCTTCTGCTTATCTCAGAAGGGGAGAAATTTCTTCCTTCCACAAAATAGATTTTGTTCATGTGACATATTAGGATATGATTTTATTGTATTGATTTTTAAATCTCATCATAAGTCACTAAACAAGACTCAGGCAGAAAAGGTGAGCCTGAGAGGCGGTGATTCGGAAGCAATAAATGTGAGCTCTGGCATTGACTCAGTAGTTTTTTAAATGTATATTTGAATTAATCATATAACCTTTTGGTTTTCTCATTTACCAAATGTTGGAGTTGAAGTACAGGATCTTACGGTTTCTTCTGAGACTAAAACTCTCATTCTGTGTTTCACTGAGGTCAATAGTAATAGGAATTACTGTTAGTAATTTTCTTCAATATAATAGTAATTTTTTTCTATTACTTATTCCTGGGCTTTTTACCTGAGATTTTGATTAGTAAGGAAAAAAATATTTTAAGGAAATTAAAGAGAAAGTTACTGACATTAGGAAAAGTGGTGATTTTACTGACCAAGCTGTGGTTGTGTAATAATATGTTTTTGTATATACAGAATAGTCTCTTCAGAAGCACCTTGTGTGCCTGTGTTTGCTGTGGTTATATTTGATTTTGATTTCCAGGATAAATTTTAGTTCCTTATTTACATGTTAAAGGCGAGTAAATGAGGAATGGCCAATCACTTTAGTTTACAAAACATATTGCTAGGATCAGAGCGCAGACTTGGCCACAGTCCTGAATGATTTTCACCTAGCTTCAAGCCTGAGCAAATTGTTATCTCTGGGGTAAAGGTTGGCTAGAAAGGAAATCATGTTTTTTGATTTTGTATGATGAGTCTTTATAACCAAAGGCTAATAGAAACTATGTGTCATTGCCTTTCATTTGTTCTTAACAGAGGACATGGATTTCAAGCTTATTGGATTTCAGCATTTGCTGATTCACCTTTAAATCATTTCTCTTTTTTGTGTCTTTTTTTTTTTTCCTACAGGATGTTTTCACTCCAGAATGCAAATTCAAGGAATCTGTGTTTGAAAACTACTATGTGATCTATTCTTCCACACTCTACCGCCAGCAAGAATCAGGCCGAGCTTGGTTTCTGGGACTCAATAAAGAAGGTCAAATTATGAAGGGGAACAGAGTGAAGAAAACCAAGCCCTCGTCACATTTTGTACCGAAACCTATTGAAGGTATGAAACCAACTGACTGTCTTTGTTGGACCCTTATTTGTGTGTTGACATCAATTCTGCTCCTCGCCCTTCTGCTCCAGAGAGTGTGCCTGGAATGTAACAGATCAGAAGAAAGATTCAAAACAAATACTCAGAAAACACAATAGTATATTTTTTATTTATTTATTTATTTTATTTTATTTTATTTTATTTTTTGAGACGGAGTCTTGCTCTGTCACCCAGGCTCTAATGCAATGGTGCAATCTCAGCCCACTGCAGCCTCTGCCGGGATTCAAGCAATTCTCCTGCCTCAGCCTCCGTAGTAGCTGGGAATCTCTTCCTATTAAAAAAAAAAAAAAAAAGAAAGAAAATTCTATTACAAATACTTGGCACTTGAAAAAAATGCCTGAGTATAGAAGCTGGTAACATTTTGAAAGTAGAAAAGGAGTGGTAGTTACTATCTAGTATGTAATTTCCTCCTTTTCTAAGCCTAATAATTTAATTTCTCAAGATACACCCTTGAAAAACAAATGATAGTTTTATATTTACGGTATTACATTGCGTCCTTCTCAGGTGAGCTTATCACCTTTCCGCTCATAATCATTTAATATTCTTACTCTGTTCATTTATTTCAAACTGACCATTAGAATAAACCTTTTTTTCCCCCTGAGGAAACCGATTTTTATCCTCATTTTATAGATGAAGAAATGTAATTTAAAGTAATTCAGTAACCAGTCCAAGACTGGTTGCTAGATAACCAGGGCTAGATAAATACAGAACTGGGATTGCAGTCTGAGAACCCTAATGTCAATGCCTATGTACATCACCTCTGCAATGTATTGCCCTTCAATCTGAAGTAAGCCTGTGAATATGCAAATACTCAGAAAAGTCAGTGATAGCAAAGCAGAAATGTTATACTGTGATGCAACTTGAATAGTTCACTAGTTTTAAACCATGCAAAATTGAGGCAGGTATACATGATATGATGAGAAACACTCATATTTGTAAACAATCAGATAAAACAGCTAATGGAATGCCATATTCAAGCTAGCCAAGAAAGAATTAACAATGCATCACTTCTTTTCTGGTGAATTCTAACAAGTTTTATTTCCTACTCAGTAAAAAAAATTTGGACCAGACGATTCCCAAAGTTCTCTGGCAATGACATTGTATGGCAGTCTTTATAAGCCCTTTACTGTAAAACCATGTTCTTGCATTGAACCTAGCATAGAATTTACATGTAAAAATGGTTGAAATATATTTTGTTTATTGAATTATTGAATAAACAAGTTAGAGCTTTATGAGCTCTTTATGAGCTATTTCCATTATTTGTGATTTTTTTTTTTAAATGAGGGAATAGGATGAAAGGCATCCTAGCTATAACTTACCTTTAAATAGATTTTAGGCCAGACACAGCGGCTCACACCTGTATTCCCAGCAATTTGGGAAGTCGAGGCGAGTGAATCACTTGAGGCCAGGAGTTCAAGGCCATCCTGGCCAACATGACGAAACCTCGTCACTACTAAAAAATACGAAAATTAGCCAGGTATGGTGGTACACACCTGTAATCCCCACTGCTTGGGAGGCTAAGGCAGGAGAATCTCTTTCAACCCAGGGAGGCAGATTTTGCCCGGAGTTGAGATTGTGCCACTGCACTCCAGCCTCGGCAACAGAGAAAGACTCTGTCCCAAAAATAAGTGAATAAATAAATAAATAAAAGTTTTTGATAATATTTTTCCATAGGGCAGGTATTAAGCACATAACTAGATGACACTTCTAGGAAACGATTAGAAAATGATAGCTCCATAAGAGATTAGCTACCTTGCTGCTAATAGGTTCACCAAAAAAATTACTATTTTATTTGTAATGTTTAAAGGCGTTTTTGTAACCCTGTAAGCCCAGTGCTAATACTGTCAACATCCTAACAGAATGCAGACTGCAGGGTAAGTGAGCCCTTCCTTTGTGAAGGGAATTGACCTCTGATGGAGGAAAAGCCAAAGTAGGTTTTTTTTGGTTTTGGGATTTGCTTTTTTGTTTGTTTGTTTGTTTGTTTTTCACTGCTTATTTGTTTTTCAAATATGTCTACCTTTATACCAGTCCTGCTGGTGTTTTCTCCTGAATGTCAGGATTCCCAAAATTAAGCTCTGCCAGTTTGAGGGTGGTTAAGTCCTACACTGATAACACAGTAATAATTACCCACCAGCCCATTTCCCTTCACTCTTTCGCATCTCATCCTGTGTTTAGAGAACAAGAGTGTTAATGAGGGGTTTCAGGGTCACCTGTTCTGATAGACTGACTTGATATTTAAGCACATTACTATGTACATTGCACATAAACCTCTACTTACATGGGTCCCCTCCCCTGGCATTTTGGACAACAGCACAGGCTTCCTGATTCTCAATTCTGCCCTTTCAGAGTATTGTTCAAAGCACAGATAAGTAACTCCCCCAGATGTAAAGTGTTTTAGTGGTGACCTCCCCCTTTAGCATTAGATACAGCAGCCAAATACTCTGACAAAGAACAAAATACAGTCTCCTCCTTTTCTCGTCCCTCCTCCAGCACATTACTCAGCTCCTGCAGGTGACTGAGTATTCAGGATCTGGTTCTTACCTTCCGAAAAAAAAAAAAAAAAATCTGTGTACTTTGCAGAGATTTAAGCTTCAAGGGCTGAGTCCTGGAGAGATAAATATATCTGCAAATAAGATCACTAAGGATCAATTGAGAGCCATCTGTAGAGAAGTATGAAACTTGGAATAAAGGAATATTGATTTATTTCTCCCAATTTATTTTGTAATGGGGAGACAGTGCTAACACGCACACACACACACACACGCACACACACTTGGGCATATACATGTTATCCATTTTCTTTGTTAGAACTGGTGCTTTAAGCTCATAGAATCTGATTTAAGTCTCAGAAGAATGTAAACTACTGTTTTCCAAACATCAGTATCCGAACCATCTGTAGTGTTCTTAGAAGCTAACAGATTCTCAAACCAAATCTCCAAAGTGATCTGATGTTTTAAACCTAGGTATGACCTAGGACTCTGTAGGTTTAAAACCCTGTCCAGGTGATTTCTGATGGCACTGAGTTTGAGATGTGGTGTTCTGAATTTGGTGTTTCTATGCTCCTTTTGGTCAAATCTGGCCATGGATGATTTAAATTTATTCATAGTATTGTGATCAATATATTGGACTAAATCTAATGTAATATAAATTGTCTCTTTGACATGAAATTTAGTATAGTATGTATGTTACATTTTTACATTCCCTACTACTATTAAGACAGGTATATTTTAGTGCAGGGTTAAATTACTATATGAAGTTAGTAGAGGTAGTACCAATTATTTTATTAAAGTGACCTCCTAGAGCAACCCAATGGAAATCAAGTAACCAAGAATACAGAAGTGTCTCATTCTTTGGGTCAAAATGTGGCAATGATTTGCTAAGCAATTTTTGTTTGAATGAAAGCAAGTGTATTAGAGAAGTCAAGAAACAGAATGGCTACTCCATAGGCAGAGCAGCCTTGCTAAGTAATTTTGAGAAAATAATTTATCTCCTTCAACCTCAGTCATCTCTGAAGATAAAGTCTATTATAAATTCCACCGGCTTCAAAGGAATAACATGAAAATTAGACATTGTAGAAAGTTGGATTTCTCAAGAGAATTCCGTCAGATCAAACATGAAGTGCCTTTTTCATTTCATCTTAGAAAATGGACATTGTCTTGTTGTGTTTTGTATTGGAAAAATGCTGTGAGATGTGGCATTGCATGAGAAATTAAAGGCAATGAAAATGGAATCTGGAAGGAAAATAATAATCCCTTCAAAACTACATAATAAGACACTAAAGAACAGAGCAAATCAGGAGTCCTGATGTTATAAAGCTCCAACTGATAGGACACTAATGCCAAATTTGGTATTTTTATTTCAATAAACTGGAAATAGAAATAAATGCCTTGGTTCTCTTTTGGACCCAACCATACTAAAAGACAAAAGCAGAAAGATGGAGCAAAAAAGAACCTCTCTGACAGTAATTGTTTTAATTACAGAAGGGATAATAGCTGCAACTCTTTCTTTGGCGTTTTGGATTTCTGCCAGCCTGTGATATTCCTGCAAACCATTGTAACTTATTCAAACTAGCTTTTTCTGGTTTTTTGAATGTAGTCTTTAATACAACCCTCCTACCTCTTCCCCACACATTCTTCCTCCTTCTCTCTCTCTGTTCCTCGTGCAAATATTGCTTTTTCTTTCTTTCTAAATGAACATATAGATGCTTTTGTTCACAACATCTCTTAACTCATTATAGTAAATATGTATAGCACAGTGAATGCATTTCTAAGGCAATGCATTTCTTCCAAACCAGCACTTAAAATTCTCCTAGTCCAAAAGCATTCCATGTAACATTAATTAAGGTGTGAAATTGCTTTATTTAAATTACCCACACCCTTCTATGATCTGCTATTAAGACAATTAAATATCTTCAATGGTGCATTAACTAACACAGCAGTCTAACCTTTTAGCTTCTTGGAAATTACAGAGGACCAAGGAAAATTCAATTAAATTCGTAGTAATAAAATGATTAATCATATTTAACTTGTCTTTGATGGTAACTAGTAGTCGATGGGGGTTCTTTATAGAGTTTAAATTTTTTAGTTTTATTAAAAACAGAAGTTAAGTTGTTTTCATTTGGAAAACAGAATTTGTCAGAACAACTACAGTGTTCCCACACGCAGACTGTTCAACTCTCCACTACAGAGTGACATTGACACTGAAAAATTAATACCTGCTACTCCTCATTACTATGAGTACTCTCAAATTTCAAAGGATCTGTCAAGAATATAGCAACAATATAAAGTGATGATTAGTAGCAGCTATACTACCTTATATTCCATTTGAATGGCATATTGTCATTTCAACATGCTTTCTGAACCAGAGTATCATTTAATAGCCACTAAATCGTTGGAAGTATGAAGGTTAAGATTTACTATCCCTGTTTTAAACACAAGGAAGATGTCATGTCTAGAGGTTAACTCACTCAAGTGTATACAGTTAGAAAGAAGCAAAACCAGAACTGTTACCTTGTAACTTCAGATGTCATGCTTTTCCTACTATAAATGTGATGTGATGTGATTGTGTGTGTGTGTGTGTAAATAGGCGTTGTCATTCCTTAAAGTCATTCAGTTTAGTTACTTAATCAGTTGTGTCTGTGTGCATGTATTTGTGTGTAACTTCTTATGAATTAGAATCTGCAGAGGCAAGACATAGATACAAACATGTATTCTTAGAAGACCCAGGTATATCTCATGGAAAAATTAAGGACAGCAACTCTACAAGTTGAGTGTGCACCAGAATTACCTAGAGAGCCCACTAAAGCGTAGATTGCTAGGCCCCATCTCCTGAATTCTTAATTCTGTGGGTTTGAGTTCGCCAAATAATTTGCATTTCTTAACGTTGTTGCTGTTGGTGGTGGTGATTAGGGGTTATGCCTTGAGAATCACTAAGTTTGGGGAACCATCTGATGCAATGATCCTCAGAATCTCTTTCCTTTCTAGACTCTGTAATGTACCATATATACAAGGAAAGGTAAGGGTGGTCGTCAACTTTCTTGGTTTATTTTCTTTTTCATTTATTTTTCTTATTTCTGTGAAGATGAGGCTTATTATTTGATTATTCAAATATCACTGAACTAAAGGAGCTTGATAAATATTGTCCACCGTATAGTATTCCTTGCTCCCTTTGTGTCAAAGTCATCTATTTTGTGTTTATATTGGTCAATTTCAGGGAACTCAGCCCAAGTTTAGGACCTTAGAGAAAGTAAAGGTTCATTGACTTTAAAGGTAAAAGAAAAATCAACTTTACTCCAACCAAAGACTTGTTCAGTTAGTCACTGTAGCATAGTAGATAGGAATATTCATTTGGAAAATAACTATGAAACACCTACTAATAGCATCTTTCACTGTACTAATGGGGACGCAGCAGTACTCAAGGAAAGACAATTTTGACTTGATAGTGTTTATGTCTGAAAATGGGTAAAAAATACACAATTAAAAATAAGCAGGCATTTTAAAACATTACTAGAGATTAGTTCCAAGAAAAAAAAATGGGACTGTATTTAAAAGGATGATGAAGGTAAACTTTTTAGGGAAGATGACATAAATGACATTTGAACAGTAATCTGAATGAAATTTAGTAGTAAACCATGCAAAGATGTGGTACAAGGTTTTTGCAGGCAAAACTGACAGATCCCAAAGGCTGTTACAGAATCTGAGCATGTCTAATAATGAGCAAGAAAGCCAATGTGACTAAAATGGATTGATTAAGGAAATGGAAGGTAGAAGATGAACTTAGAGGGAAAGCAAAGACCATATAATCTGAGGGCTTGTAACCACCTTCAGGACTTTAGATTTTATGGTTAATGTGATGTGGATTCATTATAGATTTTGAGCAGAATTGCAGAGAAATCAGCCAGGATCTTAAGCAAGATAATATCAGCTTGGACTCTAGGGTTTTATAACTAGAGGTAGAGAGAATGACTTTGAATTCATTTTGAAGTTAAACCTGAAAGAACATGCTAATGGATTGGATATAGGTTGTTAGATAAAGAGAGAAATCAGAGATGACTTTTAGGTGTTAGGCATGATCAACTGGGCTAATAATGGGTCTGTGTGTAGAAATATGTACACACACACACACACACACACACTACTTAAATATGATATTTTAAAAATCACTTCTAATCCCCTAGTACTGGTTATTACAACTCAGACACTCCTGACATTTTGGGACTTTGGGTTGTAGAATTCCGTGTTGTGAGGCAGGTCCCTGTGCGTTGGAGGATAGTTAGCAACATCTATAGCCTGTATGTTCAGGATACCAATAGCAAATCATCCTCTCTAGTGGTGACAGACACGTCTCAGATATTACCAAAGATGCGCCGAAGGCAGATTCAGCACCGCTTGACAACCAGTGGCCTAGGTGCTATGACTGCTTTTCAAATGGGGAGACTGTCTTGTTTGGAAAAATTCTTCCCTTGTGTGGAACCTTCTCACATTATAGAATATTAGTAATACCACCTTGACCCTCATCACTATAGTTGTGACAAGAAATAGGGAAAATACTTCCCTGGTTTCTTCATACTGCTAAGAAAATGAATATAGCTGCTGGCTTACTCCTGGGGAACACTAACATTTATTGGAAAAGGAGGCTCCTGCAAAGGAGAATAAAATAGAGTAGCCAGTGATTTAGCAGAAAAACTAGGCTATTTTGATTGATGTTCAAGAAGCCAAGTGAAAGCATCTTGTCAAAAAAGAGGAAGCAATTAACTGTATCCAACACTGCTGGAGTGTCTAGCAAGTTACTAAATGAGAATTGATCATTGCTTTTGTAACTTGTGGTCAGTAGTGATGTGACATGAGTGATTTCAGTGAAATGGAAAAAAGTCTGACTGGAAAGAATTAAATAATAACTGGAGGCAAAGAAAAGAAGAAGGTAATACTGAATATTAAAGTTCTTTTGAGAACTTCTGCTATAAAAAGGAAGTAGAGAAATGAGGAGGGAGTTGGTGAGAAACATGATAGTTACATAGTAGGGTTATTTGTTTTAAAAGCTATTTCATATATTTATATACTGATGGGAACAATCTGGGATAAGCCGAAATTGGGATTACAGGAGAGAGGGACACCAAAGAACACTGAGTAAAAGGGCTGGGATTGAGTGCACCGTAGCGCTCTGCATTTAGATAAGAACAGGACAGTGCAAGCATTTTAACAAGCAGGAGTCAGAACATGTGAGGGCAGATGTGCATAGGTTGGTAATTCTTTGCCATGGAAACATTTCTCATCTGATTCTCCTTTCTAAGTGAAATACAAAGTCAGATAGTATATTGTCTTGGAAAATAAAGAAAGAGGAAGAATTAGAAGGAGAGAGGGAGAAAGAAAGAAAAAAGAAGGAAGGAAGGAAAAAGAAAGAAAGAAAGAAAGAAAAGAGGAGGAAGAAAGAAAGGAGAGAAAGGAGAACGAGAAGAAAAAGAAGAAAGAGAGAAAGCAGAAAGAAGAAAAAAAGAAAAGAGAGAGAGAAAGAAAAGAGAAGAATGAGAAGAGAAAGAAGAAAGAAAGGAGGGAAGAAAGAAAGAAGGAAAGAAAGAAAGAAAGAGAGAGAAAGAAAGAAAGAAAGGAAAGAAAAGAAAGAAAGAAAGAAAGAAAGAAAGAAAGAAAGAAAGAAAGAAAGAAAGAAAGAAAGAAAGAAAGAAAGAAAGAAAAAGAAAAGGAAAGGAGGAAGGAAGGAAGGAAGGAAAGAAGGAAGGAAGGAAGGAAGGAAGGAAGAAAGGAAGAAAAGGAAAAGCAGGCAGGCCTATTTCCTGAGTCTGTGGAGGGGCTGAGGTGGGTATTGGAAGCTTGAGGTGCAAGGAGCAGGTGTGAAATAAGTCACTGAGAAGAATGAGAGAGCGTATTGACCAGAAAGATGTAGTAGAATTCCAGAAAGTGTTGTGTACCACCATGAGGTTTGGGGTCAAGATTTTGACTTAAGACCAGTCAACACAGTTTTATGTTTTTCAACGTATTTAGACATACTCTAAATATGGTTATCAGCTTAGAGCAGGGGCACCAGGGTTAATCTCACATGGATTTTAAAGCTGACTGCCCTGTATTGCTGTATTACTTTGGACAAGCTACCCTCTTTGTTTTACAGTTTACTCAACTGCAAAACAGGCCACTAAAAGTATCTATTTTTAGGGTCATTTAAAAAACTGTTTGTATGTATAATGTGCAGGCATATAGTAAGTGCTCAGTTAATGTTAGATATTATCATGAGGATGGCTACTGCTTAATAAGAGAGTACCTATAGGATGGTACTTGGCACCTGGTTTATTATAGCTGTGTGTTTTATAAATAACAGCAATGCCCAATATTTTACTTTTTTCATACTTTTAAGACAGTCATTGTTTCACTGTAATTTTTTCAGAAGAAATTTATAACTAAAATAGAAGGTATTGTTGAATGCTAAAAGTTGTAAATAGGGAAATCTGAGCCACCACGATGGCAAGGAAAGCCTGCATATTCTGATAACTGCATTCGCAACACAGGCACCAGTGAAAAGAATAGAAAAATATCAAATAGAAAGCTTGCCCTGGAAAAAATCCATACCTAATCCTACAAAGAGAAAACGGATTTTTTTTGACAATACTTCAAAGCTCAGTGATATATATTTCACATTTCTCTTTTCTAAAAGCATAATTGTTCACTTTAAAAGGAAGCAAGAACTAAATAAATAGAACAAATACCATATATCCTCACAAAGTCAATATATTATGGTCTGGTTCTGAGCAGGTATTGCATGTTATTTGTATTACCAGAACTGCAGGGCTTCCTGTGGCTACAAGGTCAGTGCGTGCTCGGACAGCTGTTAAAATCAAAGCCTTCGCTGTGCTGGCTCACCTGGTAACTACTGGCTATCTCCCAAGTGCATTCTGCTGACATTCAAGGGTTAAACTGGCGATTCCTAGTAAACACTGTGCTTTACAGTAGTACATCCTGTGAGCTGTGTTGCTGGAAACCCTCGCTTGTGCTTGTGTCTAGAAATAAGGAGGAACACACTCGCACCACACCTCTACCTTATTTTCACTCAGAAAGCTGGGTTGAATCTCTCCGTTTCAATCTACAGTAGCTCTAGAAAAGTCAACGGCACGAATAGAAAGAAACATTAAGAAGAAGGAAGAAAATTGAAATGTAAATCAGAATAGAGGAAAAATAAGAAGAAAAGAAGTGAACTAAGACCGTGCTTTGATTTGAAGAAAGAGCACTGAAGAACCGAAAGGAAATGCTTTCTCTTCAAAACATTATCTCAGTTTACCATTTGGCCAAAACTCTTACGATGACACATGGGTTAGAGGAACAGTGATATTTTATCTCAGAAATATCCTGGGGTGGGGGGAAGCAAGTATTTATTTATGTAAATATCTATACATGTAAATATCCTGGGGTGGGGGGAAGCAAGTATCTATGTACTTGACAAATGAGTAGAAACAGGGCGAGCAGCTTGATCAAGGACAACCCAGGAAAGCCAGATGAAAGCGAAATAACGTTGTTTATCGTACAGGCCTTGCATCTTTAGGACACTGACCATTCTTGAAATTTGGGTACTGAAAGTGTGTTGGAAAAATAGTGTCAAGTGCAATCAGAAAGAAAGAAAGTTTAAAATCAGTCTTATGGTAAGTACTATCTAGAATATCGTACCTGCTGAAAATAAAATCTGTATCACAAGTGTAGCCCCAAGGTCCTGAGTGAGACATGTTAACTAGTAACAGCCCACAGTGTCTAAATTAGAGGATTTGTTTCAGATTTCATATGGGAAGTGCCCCTGAATCTGAGTTTTTGTGAAACGCGATTGGGGAACTGGGAAGACAAGAACCATAGGGAGTTTCTACTTGTTTGTTTTGTTTTTGCGTTATTTCCAGTCTAGAAATAACTGTAAAATATCAAATTTTGTTCTCATAGTTGAAGTAGGCTCCAATGCATAACACAGAGGAAACAGGAAAACATTTTCAGGAAAAAAAAAGAGATTTTTTTAAAATTCTAGCACCTCCTAAAGCACAGTGGATCTATTCCTGGTGAAATAATATTCCTCATTATAACAGAAAGAGATGGAAAAAGTCCCTCTTGAAGTACATTGCACTTTGAACTACTACAAATCAGGGGACTAGGAATCTTTCTGGTTAATAACAAGGATCCGATTATTAGGAGAAGAGAGCCTTAATCTGGCATAGGATAAGAATAATTTGAGAACCACAGTTTCAGAGTTGTAGAATTTATGTAGCTATTGAAGAGCAGAGCCTGGACAGTTCTCTGGACATACTTGTTAAAGGTTTCCGCTCATTGCTTAAAAGTATGTGATTAGAAATTAATAGCAGAACTCCAAATTCTAGTATTGATATTTATATACGATCATGAATAAATTTTACTATAAAGTACATGTGATTCCCATTTTCTATATGATATTAGTAATTCTTCATACTTGTTCATAGCCAAAAGGCCAGAAGCAATGACATTAATAATTCTTAATTTATTTTTTGTTTGTTTAGGCTTCTTAAGTTAAGCTCCCCCTAAAACAAAAGAACATGTTTTAGCATGCCCAAATGAACCCCACCTTTCAATTGCACTCAGAATTATGGTACTTGGAAGGGGTATATTAGATAGGCACTGGGCCCTATACACGTAATAGGTCTTCAACTAGATTTATTCCTACCAAATTGTGATTGTGTTTGCAAAGCACCAGAACAACTCATAAAAGTTTCAAATGCAGCCAGCCATTCCTTACAGAGTTCATTCAATGCGATTCAGTTTGAATGATTTTTCTTGACTATACTGACTAGTTGTATCCATATCATGTAAACGTAGACATTTTTCTACATAAAGGAATTAATAGATTTTTCTTCATACACTCATGTCTGATGGACATTAACTCTTCATTTACTATCGTATCACTTAATTAACTAAGTATATTAACTCTTCATTTACCATCATATTGAGGCTGATACATATGATGGTCATGGTTTAAATTTTCTGGCCTGGAATTCAGCAAGGTCTGACACCAACTAGCCTTATCGTTCTTATTCGTCATCACCTCCCTGTTTGACCCAGTCCGGTAGCGTTTATTTTTGCACTTACAGCACATCTGAATGAGGACTAGCTACATTGTGTGTGCTCAGTGGCCACGTATGGCTACATGGATGCTATACCAGGCAGCACAGTCCTAGAATATTTTCATCAGATTCCTCTATCCTTTTCCTCACCCTGTACCTCCTCAGTTATATCTCAACTCTCTCTTCCTTAACACAGTTCTAAAACTAAGGTTTTTGATGTTTGGGGAATTGCTGGTTCTTCCTATGCAAATAGAACACCTCTGGCTTTAATAGTCACTTCCTATAGCTTATACTCAGGACAATTCAGGACAAGTTGTTTGTGTGTTTGCTTTTTATTTGTGGTAAAATATGATCATACAAAATGTACCATTTTAATCATTTTTAAGTATATATTTCATTGCCGTTAAGTACATTCACATTGTTGTGCAAACATCGCCATCATCCAACTCCAGAACTTTGTCATCTTCCCCAGCTGAAACTCTGTACTCATTAAACGTGAAATCCCCATTCTCCCCCAGCCCCTGGCAAATACCGTTCTATTTTCTGCCTCTGTGAACTTGACTACTCTAGGTATCTCACAGAAGTGGAATCACGCAATATTTGGCCCCTGGTAACTGGCTTATTTCACCTAGCACAATTTCTTCAAGGTCCATTCGTGTTGTGGTATTTGTCAGAATTTTGTTTTTAAGGCTGAATAATATTTCATTACATGTATAGGCCTCATATAATATTTACCCATTCATTTGTCAGTGGACATTTTGGTGCTTCCATCTTTTGGCTAGAGTGACTAATCCTTCTACGGACATGGATGTACAGATAGATGCTGGGGTCTCTGCTTTCATTTATTTTGAATGTACACCTACAGGTGGAATTGATGGGTCGTATGGTACATCCATATTTAATTTTTTGAGGAATCACCATTTCATTTTCCATAGTGGCTGCACCAATTTACACTGAAGTAGAAATGCTTAAGGGTTTCAATTTCTCCACATACTCACTAACTCTTGTTGCTTTCTTTTTTGATTTTTTTATAACAGCCATACATTTTCTTTTATTACCATTTCTGAATGACTTTAGGAGTATTTAGTGAAGTTAAGGCCAACTTAAATCTTGATTGACATACAGACATAAGAATTCAAACACTGATATGTCAGTCATTTTACATTGTTTATTGAATAAATTACGGTATTTCTGATTTTATTCAAAACTCTTAACTAGGACCTTGAAACTCTACACATTCATCCTGGCCCTGCCACTACTCACTGTCTGACTTTATGGAAGTGGCTTCATTTCTTTTATATTTAAAAAATGGGGGTGATAATTTCTCACCTACTATATTCACTGGGTTATTATAATTGTAAAATTTAGTTAATCAATTTAAAATTGCTTGGAATACTCTGAAATGATGGATTTATTCAAGGACTTATCATTGAGGCTGCTATATACACCATGGTGATTTTCGTTTACATTTTGCACATGTAATCCACTTTCGAGAACGCTTACGCCTTGTTTTCTTCCTCAGTTTTGTTTCATTATTTACCATGTACATTCAGAATAGCAGTCATTAAGTGTAATGCAACTATGGATGGTAGTAAGGCAGTTATATTACTGAAGGAAGGTACTTTATTCTTTCTTGGCTTTCTAATTGGATTATGGTCTTTTCATTACATTGTAATTCAGAAATTTGATTGAGACTTATTCCCCTTTATTTGTCAGCTTCTTAAATCAGATATATTACTGAATCCTAGGTCCTGTAAATAACAATGAAAATTAATGCTCAAGAAATTGCATTTAATCTATTGCTTTGATCAAGGTTTTGCTCTCTGTACTTGTATTTGCATGCAATTTCTAGAATAACTTTAGTCTGCATTCTCTGAACATCTTTTTATTTTGGCTAACAGAAGTATAGAAATTCAAATACCTATTTGATTTATTGAGGAGGAAGGCAGTTTTCATGAGTGAACTGGAAAACCTACCCTTTACTTGTCGTTTTCTAACTGGGACATGAACTAGGTTTTCAAAACACTTAATTTTATTACTCCATTTAGTGCAAAGATTGGGAAATTAGAAATTTAGTTGTGTGAGAAAACGAGCAAATTTTACATCTTGCGGCGGCACTGGTGAGTTTGGGTCTTTTTGAAACACTGTATATTTTCAGATGTCAATTTGCAATACCTCAATATAAGGATGGCCAGCAGGGTTAAATTACTGGAAAAGTTATCTGCAGCAGTAATTATAATAGTAACACTGTGTGCTGACACAAATGAAGTATTTTATGTGCAAGTGAGAAATAGAAAAAAAAAGATACAAGTGAATGTCTTGGGTTGAATCTGTGCCATAAGAAAACTAAAAAGGAAATTGCAACTCTAAGAAACTCAGCTCAAAAAATGATAAAAATGGCCAGGCGCGGTGGCTCACGTCTGTAATCCCAGCACTTTGGGAGGCCGAGACAGGCGGATCACGAGGTCAGGAGATCGAGACCATTCTGGCTAACACGAGGAAACCCTGTCTCTACTAAAAAATACAAAAAATACTAAAAACTACAAAAAACTAGCCGGGCGAGGTGGCGGGCGCCTGTAGTCCCAGCTACTCAGGAGGCTGAGGCAGGAGAATGGCGTGAACCCGGGAGGCGGAGCTTGCAGTGAGCTGAGATCCGACCACTGCACTCCAGCCTGGGCGACAGAGTGAGACTCTGTCTCAAAAAAAAAAAAAAAGAAAAGAAAAGAAAAAGAAAAAAAATACACACTTTAATGAAAATTAGAAAATGTATTCCTCAAGTATCCCCAAATGAAGCTTAAGAATTTGCAGGTCAAAATATATTATTTTTTAGAAAGGAGATTTTTGTAAATTCTTTGAGATTCTGATTTAGCAATCTGTGGTGCGGCCTGCAGATGTTTGAGTTTTCAGAGCTGATTAGGTGACAGAGTTGGGAAGACCTATTTTATGGTATCATATGAACAGCGTTCCAGCTGAATCACTTCGTTGCTTCTTGATGTCCCCTGTGCTTTGAGCAGTTATATGTAAATGGTTGTATTTTGCACAAATAAAAAACTATAATTTTGGAGTTTTTAATTTTTTTTATAATAGAAAGAGAGGTAAGAGCCATTGGACTTAGGGAAGTTCAAGATTCTGGCAAGATTTTCCATAAGGATCTTCTATTTGTTGAAACAAAAAAAGAAGAAGAGAGACAAACTTGAACGACTTACTTGTATCATTTGAAAATTATATGATCTACTCTCTGAGCTGGTTTCCTCTGTATACTCTGTGACTTCAGCCAAAGGCATTTAGTCCTTTGGGGATGCTGGAAGAGCCATCAGTGCAGTAATTGAAATACTTTAAAATCTCATTAAAATGGATGTGGCTAATTTGCATAACAGCCTTAGCACACATATTTTATACATATATTTTCTGCTACTCAGAGTGTAGTGTGGGTTTTATCAGCATCAACATCACCTGAGATCTTACTGAAAATGGAGACTCTCAAGCTCACTACAATCCTTCTGATTCATAATCTGCATTTGAACAATATTCCTAGGTGATTCGCATGTGCAGTAACATTTAAGAAGTTCTATAATTGAATACGTTGGAAGAAATCTGTCTCCTCACCAGTCTCAGGAGACTCTCACTTGTACTCTAAATTCTGTTTTAGTCTAGTTTTGGATTTAGAATACTTTCAGCCAAAACAATTTATCTCTATATTCTCTGAAGATCTGTTATTCAAAATGCTCACAAAGAAATCAGCTCCTTACGTTTCATAAACATTTTTTGGTACTTGCTATATGCAAGGCATTTAATCTTCATAAACATGCTATTTTTCATTTATGAAAATGTGTCCAACTTAACAAGGCTAGTGGATGGCTGAGTCTGGGTGTGGATCCAGGTAGCGTGGTTCCCAAATCGGTAACCACTCAAAGTTCAAGGGAGGAGGCTATTTGATGTTGGAAGTAACATTCAAATTATTAAACCTTTGTAATGATGATTCAATAGGTGGAGATACCTGTTTGTTCCTAAGCCGAGGATAACAGTAACTCCTGATATTTTCATGAGACATATCATATACTCTTATCTAGTCACATTTCGCTATTTCACAACAGTATAATGAAGCTGAATTAATGTGTTTTGTAGGAATAACTATAATTTGAAAGCATTGTTCTTCCTAAACAGTTATCTAGGAATAGCCATGATGGCTCACAGATGACTGAACTTTACAGCCAGACAAAACAATAGAGGAGAAAAGAACTGTTTATATAGATGTGAACTGAAGTCTCATGCTTGCATAATCACATTCCCTATTGATGAATAACTAAAAAGTCACGGACTGTGTTTGTTACTTTGGGTAGATCTAGGGCGGTCAGGGAAATTGCTGCTTCTTTTTTCCTTTTCTTTGTCCTCCCTTATTTTTTTACATAGGATGCCCTGGAAATGGCAATACATATTTTGGTTTGATACAGCATCATATTTCCTACGGTAGGGTAAAGATTAGGAACACGTAAATAAATACTTTTTGCCGACCCAAATTAGACTGCAGATTAAGGACCAAAAAGTGGAATATCTCCCATGTCTCCTCTGACTCTGGATGAAAATCCTGTTTTCTAGGTTAGGAAACTGTAAAGATTCAAGCCTTGTCTATGAGAGAACAGAAACAACTTAAATGTCTATAGTTCAAGAAAAGTTTAAAAGGTTATGACTGAAAGAACTGGAAGAGAATTATGTGTATCCACTGGATGTATTATCAAGTTAAAACTGTTTTTTATAATGGGAAGAAGAGCTTGTGATAAGAGTGAAGAATATTGTAAAATCAAATTTGAAAAGCTTATTGAAGCAAATTTATGTCCACTATCGTAAGTAAGTTTTGTTATTTTGCCTTTCAGTGTGTATGTACAGAGAACCATCACTACATGAAATTGGAGAAAAACAAGGGCGTTCAAGGAAAAGTTCTGGAACACCAACCATGAATGGAGGCAAAGTTGTGAATCAAGATTCAACATAGCTGAGAACTCTCCCCTGCTTCCCTCTCTCATCCCTTCCCCTTCTCTTCCCTCCCATTTACCCATTTCCTTCCAGTAAATCCACCCAAGGAGAGGAAAATAAAATGACAACGCAAGACCTAGTGGCTAAGATTCTGCACTCAAAATCTTCCTTTGTGTAGGACAAGAAAATTGAACCAAAGCTTGCTTGTTGCAATGTGGTAGAAAATTCACAGGCACAAAGTGTAACACACTTAAAAGCAAAGGAAAAAATCAAATCAGACCTCCACAAACATTAAATTAAACTGTATTGTTATGCGTAGAAGGCTAATTGTAATGAAGACATTAATAAAGATGAAATAAAGTTATTACTTTAAAGGAAAGGGTTTTGGAGAACTGAACTCACAAACTGATGTTATATACTAAATAGCTTAAACTCATGATAATGCTGCGATGTGTGGTTTTGCTTGATTTTGTATTTTATTTGGGCATCTGGAATTGACACACCATTACATTCTGTTTGCAGGATATTTTTGTAACCATGAAATTGAACACTTCCAAATTATAAACTATTCTAATACCTTTAAAATATACAGCCAGGAACCATTTATCATCAAGAAAAGAGTAAGAAAGTATTTTTGAGATGTAATTTAAGATTGTCTTATGTAAAAGGAAAGTCTTGTATTGAATCGAATAGCCTTAACAAATCTAATTATTTCGTAAAAATAATTTCACATTATCCTAGAGTATAATATTTTTATCAAAGATATTATTTCAGAAGTTTTTTGTTTTTTGTTTTTTGTTTTTTCAGTAATTTAGGAAAAAAGTTACTGTTCTAATGCTGAAGTGACTTTTGGGAATTCTTTGCCAGTGCCATGTGTAGGTGGTAAGGTATAAGTTACTTGCTCTTAGCATTTGGTCTGATTTTTTGCTTTGTGGACACCTTTGAGTATAAGTGCATGTTTTAGAAAGCTTTGTATCCTGTCTTGCAGCAGGAAAGAAAGAAGAGGGTTTTTACATAAGGAAGTAAGTCCTAGGAAATTAGTCAATGCAAATTGCATTTGCCTTTGTACCTTACCACAGTCTTATATTGTTTTTTAAACTCTGCCATGAAATTTGGAGACATGACTGTGAAATTCCTGACTTACTATCTTATGAAGCCAGTAGCTAATTTGTTGCTATGTATAGATGATACACACACACGCGCGCGCACACACACATATCCTCATTTACAAGTCCAGTTTGCAATTCGTTTGTTTCTTAGAACACAGAAAGGTACCAGTAATACACTAAATTTTCAAGGGGTATAGAGAAATAATATGGAATTAGCAGCTATGACTCCAACAGACAGGATTGTGTGAGCAGCTTAAAGTAGCAAAAAAGAACTCAGTGTAAGAGAAGGCACATACATAGTTAAGAGTACTAAAGTATTTTTAAAAATCAAGGAAGCAATAATTGTTATATAATTTGCATTGGAATAAATAGATCTATTAAGTCCTACAAATCAGGAGTGGTGTAGAGACATCCAAATTTAAAGGCTAAAACCACACAAAACAGAATGTTAAAAAATGTATGCAGATTTATGGATATTACCAATGAGAAGACACAGCATGTAACTTCTCCTGTATCTCTACTGTCCAGCATGTATTGTTCCAAATACGACTCCCTAAATATATACACTTTGCAGAAGCTCTAGGCCCTCACCTCAAACCTTGCTATTGGTTGCCGTATTTCAAGGTCAACATAGTTTCCCTCACTTTACACAATCATTATTCTTCAATAGTGGATCATATCCTTCACCAGGTATCCTATTTATATTATCTAGAGGTTAGCAGAAAATGAAATGAAGGAATTTACCTAAGCAGTTGGGAAGAACAAATGTTAGGCATCTAGGCAAAGATTTTGAAGATACATTTGTAAGAGATATTTGTTTAACCAAAATATTTGGAAAGTAACAAAGAAAGACATCTAAATTTTCTAAAAATGGACTTACTCTTCTAGGAAAAGAATACCCTTGGGAGGAAAAAATATAACTCTAGCTGTATTTCTTCTTGTCACTCTTAATTCAACTTGATTATAAATACACCTGTCACTAGCAGAACCAAAAAAAAGAAAAAAGAAAAAATCCCAAGCACAAAGCTTATTTTATTTGAAAAAAAATTAAAAAGAAACTTCAACACTATGGGACACTGGCTCTTTTAGCATGAAATGACTTGAGCTTTTGTGGTGATACACACAGATACACACTCATCAGTGAAACAATTAATGGTTTCACAAATAATACAATTGATGAAATTCATAAAAAATCACAATGGTGATTTCATGACAAAATATATTAAGCTGGTTATGAAAAAAATAGAGATATGAATCACTAACAAAATTCCTCCCTCTATTTTCAGTGGCTATTCATCATTTATCATCTAGACTCACATTTGTCTCCTTCCTGATAGCAGTTAAGAAAGAATTCTAACCACCCAATTTGTGTATTGTTTTTCTCTGTATTACGTTAAGCAAATGTTCACTGCAGTAAAATGTTTTGGAAATTAGCTTTGTCTTATTTCCGGTTTAGTTCAGAGAATTAATTGGAAACCTTGTTTCTTTTATACATAAACCTGACGAAAAAATGTAGCTTAGAGCAAAGGGTGAATGTTAGCTTAACTGCTGCTTACGTCTTAAGTACATAAAACCTTTAATAGAATAAGCCAGTATTCACTGAGTTTTTAAAAATATTACCATGTATAAACATATAATATCCAACTTCATCCAAAAATATGATTGAGTTTAAGTACTTTGTTTTTCAGGCATATTTCAAGTATAATACTTCTTTGATTTTCATTGTTCTGATTTCTGGGTCTTCAATTCATTCATCACCTATTCCTTTTTAAGTAAAATAATTTTTTTTTTTTGAGTTGCATTGGGATTTTTCCCAGGAAAAATATGACTTTTAGTAATGCTTTGCAATTGGCTATGCAGATATAAATTAAGATATGTTTATCCTGAGTTCTTATTGGAATACATTTCAAAATCAACGAGCTTAAGAATGAAAACAAAACTTTTGAGAGTCTCACAAAATAGCTTTCTGGTCAATATACCTTACTTGATTTGTAAGCTCGGAGAATAAAGTATAGAAACAACTAGAGCTGAAGTTCCATTTGCTAATTCAGAGACTTTTGTGCTTCTGCAAACTGGAGGGCAGCAAGCCACCCTATTCTCATAATAATAGTTTTGGCTGTGAAATTTACATACAAATTTAATAGCATATTTTTAGCCATTATGGATTGGCGCAATAAAGAGATATCAATGTAATGCAATGTGATGCTTTATGGGCCTCATTCTAATTCAGAAAGCTGGTTTAAAAGAACTAAGACTCTTCTGCTTAATAAAATAGCAACAATCTAATATCTAGATTGGTGGTCCTGCAGTGTCACCAGTGGGAGATGAGAGTATTAAGAGTAAGGACAAGGAAAGACTTAAAGGTTGCACACTGAAAAGTCTGGAATTCCTAATTTGGGAGCGTTGATTTCTTGGTGAAGAAGTATGACTACATTGCCAGTCATTTTTTTAAAACATAGACCCAGAAACAGCGAATCTATTTCACCCTCACACCTTAGTCTACAAGGCCTTGCTCTTGAGAAGGTTTTCCATGATATTGCTTCATTTCATCTGCACAAGATGAGACACAAACATAAAAATTCCCTGCTCATTTTAATACCATGAAAGGCTGAGGTTATTTCTCTGTCATAAAATTGTAAATAGCATTTTTTAAGTCAAAATTACATTTAAAACAGTGGATTGTTCTACAAATATATATGTGTATATATACATATGCTTCTGAAATAAGGATATATTATATAGAATTTTTATTTGATTTGTGGTCTTTAGTCATACGTAGTCAAAAATAAAGAGATCTGAATGCAAAACTTTATACATTAATGTATATTTCTAATGATAGTACAAATTGCCACTTTATAATAAAAAAGAAACAGGTGGGAATAATAATCAAAGCACACATTCCTTCGGTACTTCGGTGATTTTTAATCCCCCTTGTGATGCGCGGGAAATTATTTTTGAGTTACAAAAAGTTATCTTAAAAATCTATACTTCCCAATACAGATTTCATGATAAGTCATATCAAATTGAGAATCTGTGGTGAAAGATTAGGAAAAGGCTGCTAGATGCTGATCTTTATTTTTCAGGATTTTTCCTGGAGCCCAAGTTAAAAATTCAATATTTAAATCTAAGTTAAGTGAAAATTAATAATGTTCAGAAAGGATATACTGAGCTTTAGTAACAGATGGAAGCAAAAATAAGAATATTTAACGTTATGATAAATAGCCTTAACATAATGTAATAAAAATTGCATCATTAAATGTTCTATTAGTTGGAAAGAATGAGCTGATGTTTCTGTGTCTTTGCTCCAAGTACAGTTTGAAGACAATGCCATTCATTTTACTCAAAATTGTTCAAAAAGTCCAAGACGTACTCCCATGGCTGGAATTGGTATTAGCTCCAATACAAGGTTAAATGTTACAATCTTAAAAAAGTATTGACACTGAAATGTTTAGTAAACATGTTGTATGAGAAACTAAACAAATTAATGTTTCATTTTTCCATTAAAGCACAGATTATTCAAATCATTGTTTTCTGAGCTCAGATTTGTAAAATGTTTATACATCATTACCCTCCTGGAATTAAAACCAACTAAATCCTGAGATGTTCATGCACGTAGACAAAATATTGGCACTTTTTTTTTTAAACATTAAACTTCTTTGAGAAGTCTACCATTTTTTTTTTAGTGTGTTTATCCTATATTGCTGAAAAAGTGCTGTTTCTTCTTAAGAAAAAGATCACAAATTGATTTACGGATGGGAAAGATGTCCAATTTTGTTGAAGAGTCGAAAGAAAAGTGAATGTTTCTTTGTAATTATTTAGCTACTTGTCTCAACCCGACATCTTGCTTTCAAGGATTAAGAACTGAAGTACGTTCATTTATTCTTTTGTTCATCACATACCAACTAGAGGCTCAGTTGAGTTTAGGCATCATAAACTAAACTGCAATCTCAAAAACAACAGCAATCACAAAGGCAGACACATAAACAAACAAATAATGCAACACCTAAAAGTATGTGCTATGATAGATGCCAAAAAGATTGTATATACCACTGAGGAGGCGACAAAGCCATCACCAGGGATTGAAAAAGAACAGACATTTGCTGAGTGATGAAAGGGAGACGACAAAGGCCTCTCAAGAAGACAAAATCATTTGAAGGAAAGATGGATACTTGCAAAACAGGGCTTAGTTGGGAAGAATGTTCAGAAAAGGAAGTGGAAGAAAAACTGAGTTGAGATCAATAAAAATGAAGAGTTACTCAAAGGTTTTCAATACAGCCTTTGTATTTGTTTGAACATCTGTATCTGCTAGGATGCTTCTGGTTGCTCAGAAAGAATCCCCAAACCAAACTGGCACTTCAGCTCGAATATCTAGATACACAGCATCACCATCAAGGCTTAATTTGTCTGCAGTTCTCTCAGCTCTGTCCACCTTCATGTATAACTTCCCTCTTGGAGGCAGAAGTTCCTTTAGAAGTTTCAGAACCTGCATGCATATATAATCTATTCTCTATTCGAATCCCCCAGACAACATCTTACATTTCATTGGCCTGATTTAGATCATGTGTCCACACTTTAGTGACTGACCATGGCCAGAAATTTGAGATATGTTGACTAGTTTAAGTCAGCCAAGACCTGGAAGTTGGACTGTCCCCAAAGATCCAAGTCTGCATGGTTGAGGGGTAAATATTTGAATGAAATTCAGAGCCCTTTTATTAAGAGGAAATGGAAATGAAGAGCAAAAAGTGGCAAATCTCCACTACTAATGAATAGATGTCTTTTCTATCACAAGTCATTGGATATTCTAAATATCAGCAGAGAAATGCAAATATTGATTAGTTAAAGCTACTCATAAACCATAAGAACAAACAAAAGCATTGACAATTCGATTTCCTAAGCATTATTAAGTGACTGCTATGAAGAAGGCACTGTGCAGCTCACTGATGAGAAAAACAGCTGCCATTTTAAAGAAAAGTGGTGCGTTTGACAATAACTCAGTATATCTGATATGTTCAGTGCTTTTCGAGGACTCTCATGGAGGGGGCTAGAAAATGCAATTTGCTTCTTCTAGATAAGAGGGTCATATCATATCTATTTTTATTCATATCCATAGAAGCACTGCTAGGATTAGGCCATTAGAAAATGCTGCACTTCAAAATCACCTGCAACAACCATGCATGTCTTTCTTGAATCTCCTCTACAGAACACAGCACATGGCACGAAGTGTATTCACAATCCAAACCACCGTATTCCATTTGTGGAAAGTATTGGTTTTATATTTATATTGGCATCAAAACCTTGGGTTACCATCTTTCAAAAAAAAAGTCTTGATTTTCCACTGACTTTCAGGTCTGTTTTTTCGAGAGGATCGAATACATTTTATTTAAAAGTAATGTGCATCTTCTGAGCACATATTTTCACAATTGTTTTTCTTACGAGTATAAAATAATATTGCTGTTGTCGTATTATTTTTCTAATTCTTTTTGACAACCTTATCTGAATGACAACATATCTTAATTTCTGTGCTATGTCTCTTATATATGATACCTACTTGTGTATTAACCCTGCGTACCCGTTGCAATTCGCTGTCTTGAAAAATATGTTCCTGATCCGGAGAAGCACACAAAGACATACACAAGAAGAACATTGCAGGAGGAGGTATTTAATATGTGAACTGCATATCAGTCATGCTGTGACTTGTCTGTAATGCCATTTTCCTTGCCTGTTTCATCTTTTTGTTTCTTATATGCATTTTCAGTTGTACCACTGCTTCACTGACTGACTTAACTCTGAATTTGTTTATGATATTTTCCCTAGTGTTTTGAGTAATTATTTTCTATGCTGACAGCTTCACCTCAGAAACATACCCTCATAATAGACCTGATTGGTACTTTACCTTTACAACCAAGAAAATAGTGGCTAAATTAAATTGGAAGGTTGTGGGTTTGTTTGCTTTTTTTTTTTTTTTTCCTATAATGATAAACCTGAATACAGGCATTCCATATGTTATTTGTACCATTAGAAGACATCAGGAACAAAGTCTCTGCAATTCAATGTACTTTTTCTTCAAAGTACCGTTTATTCACAGTCCAAAATGGCCGCTCTAGTTGTAGGTGTCATGTTCAAATTTAGGACACAGGGAAAAGGAAAACAGGGAGGTAGAAAGATGTGGTACATGTACCATGGAAACATCTTTTCTAGAAACCCCCAGCATAAGTCTCACGGGTCAGAACTGGAGGTTCGTGGGTAAGGAAGAAAAAGGAATTGAAATTGGGTAAGGAATTAGACACTTCTATCACAAAATGTGGACTGCCCTCGAGGTTTGTACTGGGCATATTCGCAGCCTCTTCCATTGGCTAGTACATCCTCTTGCTGACAGTACTAAAACCAACAGGTTATATGGTCTAGGTTAATGATGTTGTTGTGCTCCAGGATACTTGTTTCTCCAGCAAGCTGAGCCACTGTCATTTCTGATCTCCTGTACGACAAGGAAAGTAACTAACCTACATGCTGTTTGGGTGTTCCCTGTAAGAAATCAATGAGAGGCACAAAGGATGTATGAGGAGATGAGTTCTTTCTTTCAACACGATCGATTAAAATAGCAATATTCTCTAAATCGTGTACCAAGAAATCTTGGTCAGATCACCCTAGAATGCTACAGCATAGATGCTATTACTTTACCATATCTAGTTCACTAGGAGAATGGTCATCACAGCACCCCACTTTGGGGTTCTCACTGAATTAGAAACTTGTCCACACTACTAGCAGATGACCTATGCTGGGACATCTCAGCCCAAATGTGAACTAATCATGGAATTGTGGACAAGAGTGACATGAATCTGCTTTACTAACTCACTCTCCATCTTAAATGCTAGAGTTATTTTTGACCTATCTCAAAACAAGTGACTGTGACCTGTTAGAATATAGCCAGCATAATTGTCCACGGACTTGCAGATGGCCACCCACTTCTCGGATACAGAGTATATAGTTATCTGGAACTTGGTTTTGGAAGCAGGAATTGGAGGAATTAGCTCTCTCTACTTCCTCACTGTTTCCCCATCCAAAACCCAGTACATCATTGCCTCTATAGTTAGGGCCTAGGTTCGGGTCAAGTGTATGTATCCTTCTTCCAGATGCAGAAGTCTAAGAGGCATATCATCAAGAGCACATAAGATGACTTCATTTTCTTGATTTTGTTTCTTCAAGGAAACAAAAGTAATTGATTATTTCAGTATCTATGTAGTTATCATATATTGTTACTATTTAGATTTCATTACTATTCTTGCTTCTTGCTTAGGATATAGTCATTGGTTTGTAACCTCAACTGCATATTAGAATTACCTGACAACTTCTAAAAAAAATACTGAGGCTTAGGCCCCACCCCTAGAAATCCTGATGAAATCAGTTTGGAGTAAAGACAGGTGATTCTTTCTTGCAGATTTGAGAATCACTTCACTGAATGAACCCTTAATAAACCATAGTTAACATTTATTAAGTGCCTAGTCAAGGCTGGTTGGAGTTGACTTTCCAGAGAAATTTTAAGTTGTAAATGTACATAAGAGTTATGAGTAGAAGACTCTCTTATGACAAGGTTTAGACCATTTGAATAGCAGGTGATATTAGATGCCAAGCTTCTGCAATGTCCCTGCCAAATTTCAGCATCATGCCTAATCTCCTAGAAGTATCATAGTGATATATTTAAAGTTTCTTGATATGGAGCTTGGCCTTATATTAAGCTGTTGCCTGAATATTCAGAGTTGATTCAAGGACAACTTCTTCTGTGTGAATCCAGAGAAATACTTGTTTAAGCAATTGCATTATGTGAGTGCTTACTTTATGAACAAAATATTTGGATCTGAATTAGGTTAATAAATGTGGTTGCTGTCTTGAAATAGTAGCCCCCCAAATTATTAAGAGCATGTATTTAAAATCTGGACCTTTACAAAAAAAAGTTATATTTTTTGCTTCTGCTGTAATGGTTCACAATGCTACTTTATTTAGTAGTGTGAACATGTTAAGACAGACTTCTCTGTTACTTGGAAAGGAGTTCACTTTCCCCTGACAATACAGTCCTGGCTATGAATGTCTCTTAGCTCATGAGTAATCAGATTTATTGTCTTGCATCAGAGCACCCATTCTCAGGACAAAATTAAGTTACAATAGTTTTTTTCAAACTTTTACTCAGAGCACACTGTCTCCTGCAACCAAAACTGTGACACTTGTGTTTTATTTTTTTTCTTTGCCCAGCCCTACACTCTGAAAACCAAGAGGTAACATATGACTCTTCCTAAATTACATGTACACTGACCGAACCCATCATAAGGAAGAAAACAGAAATCTGTGTCTCCTCCAGAAAGCTAGAAAGCTAGGTAATTCAATAGTGTGTGTTTCTGTATTTTACTGTTTAAGTCCATGTACCCTATATTTCTCTAGTCCTTGCCCTTATTCTTTCCAGCAGACACACAACTTGTCTCATAAAATTCCTTGATTTGCTCCAAAAATAAGGGAGGGAAAGTCAGAAATTCACTATAGATTACTCCGAGTTTCATTGCTTAGAACCTGCTGAATGCGAGGAGCATATATCAAAAGAATATACCTGATTACCAGGTCACTAGAATGTGTGCAAATCTCCTCAGGCAAAACCTAGAGAAATTTGCCTCACACTTCCTTTTTTTTCCCAGGAAGCATGCTGGAAATTGGGTCAGATCTAGTACTGTGGTCAATTTTAGGTATCAACATAACTGTGCCATAGGATTCCCATATAGAAACACTCTTTCTGTGTGTGTCTGTGAGAATGCTTCCCGATGAGATGAGCATTGGAATTAGCAGTGTCAGTAAAGTAGATTATCCTCTTCAATGTGGGTGTCCATCACCCCATCTGTTGAAAGCTTGAATAGGACACAAAAGTGGAGGAAGGAGGAATTTACCCCTTTTGGCTTCCTGCCTGTCTCCTTGAGCTGGGACACAGGTCTTCTCTTACCCTGACTGGGATTTGCACCTTCAGCTTTCTGGCCTTTGGATTGGAATCACACCACCGGTTTTCCTGGATCTCTAGATGGCAGATGGCAGACCACGAGACTTTTCCGCATCCACAATTGTATGAGCCAATTCCTCGTAATAAATCTCCCCTCTCCTCCGTGTGTGTGTGTGTGTGTGTGTGTGTGTGTGTGTGTGTATCCGATTCGTTCTATTTCTTTGAAGAATCCTGACTAATAAACCTAGCATGATCCCTATGGGGTTGATGCCACTTTAGCCATTATTGACTACCTCCCTATATGATGACGGGCTTTTTCAATGGCTTTCCTAGTAACACACTCCTCTGGCACAAAGTCAGGACCCTCCTGACATTTAACTCTGAATTCAATCCTGAAACAATGCAATCCAGCTATTCCCACTTTCTTATTCTTTATCTCAGCAATACCCTGGAGGGCTGGGACAAGGTATTTTGTAAAGTAGTAGGAAGCAATATCTAAGAAGTTAGAAAAACTGTCCTCTAAATCTGGTTGCTGTAGGATCTTGAATGATTTATTTCTCCTCTAAATCTCTGTTTCCTCATTGTAAGACAGAGACAGTTTTCAAAGCAGGGATTAATTTGATTGTCTAATATTCCTTATCCACCCTAAAAATCTGTGTCTTTTAATAGATGTGATTTGACCATTTGCATTTGATGTAATTCTTGATATGTTTGGATTTAGGTTTATTGTTTTATTATTTGTTTTCTGTTAGTTATTTCTGTTTTTTCATTTCTCTGTTTCCTGACTTCTTTTGTGTTATTTCACAAAGGATTACAATATATGTATTTAACTTTTTACAGTCTATTTAGAATTAATATTTTACTACTTTTGGTTGAATGTAGAAAGATTACCACTATATAGATCACTTTAGCTTCCCATTTATGTAATGATTATATACATACATTGAAATCTCATTAGACAATGTTATAATTTCTGCTTTCAACTCCCACACACAATTTAGGAAAAAAAAATCTATTATACTTACTCAAACATTTGCCATTTTTATTGTTGCTTCATTTATTTATTTATTTATTTATTTTATTTATTTATTAAAAGACATAGTCTCGCTCTGCTCTGTTGCACTGCAGTGGCACAATCTCTGCTCACTGCAACCTCTGCCTACCAGGTTCAAGTGATTCTTGTGCCTCAGCCTCCTGAGTAGCTGGGATTATAGGTGCATGCCACCATGCTTGACTAATTTTTGTTTTTTTAGTAGAGATGGGGTTTCACCATGTTGGCCAGGCTTGTCTCGAACTCCTGACCTCCAGTTATCTGCCTACCTCAGCCTCCCAAAGCTCTGGGATTACAGGCGTGAGCCATTGTGCCCAGCCTCCTTCATTCTTAATGTTCCATGTTTCCGTCTTATATTAATTCCCTTCATCCTAAAGAGCTTTTTTTTTTTTTTCCCCACAATGCTTTTAAATCAGGTCTGCAAGGCAATAAATTCCCTTAGTTTTTCTTCTTCTCAAAGTGTTTTTATTTCAACTTCATTCCTGAGGGATATGTTCACTGGGTATAGAATTCTGAGTTGAAAGTTACTTTCTTTCAACACTTCCTTCTGAGCTATAGCACTGTTCTTCTATTAGTAATTAATCTTTTTTTTTTTTTTTCTGGGTGCCTTCAGGGCTTTTTTCTTTGTCTTTAATTTTTGGCAGTCTGATTACGGTGTTTCTGGGTATGGATTTGTTTGTTTTTATCTTGTTTGGCATTCACTGAGCTTTTTGAATCTTTATGTCCAGTTCTTTTGCCAATTTGGGGACATTTTTACTGATTACTTCTTTAATTTTTTTTCTGCACTGCACTTTTTCTTCTCTCCTTCTGGGACTCAAATAATGAAAACACTAGTTTTTTTGTTATCACCCCACAGATGTCTAATGTTCTGTTCGTCTTTTCATTTTTTAAAAAAATTTTATTGTTCTGATTAAATTAAATCATTTTTATTGATTTTTCTTCGAGTTCGTTGATTCTTTTCTCTGTCATCTCTATTCTGCTTCTGAGTCTGTCAAAGGAGGGTTTTAAATTTTGTTTTGTCTGTTGTTTTGGGGAAAGTTATTACTGTTGTTGTTATTATTTATTATTATTATTATTATTATTATTAGAGACAGAGTCTTGCTCTGTCACCCAGGCTGGAGTGCAGTGGTGCAATCTCAGCTCACTGCAAGTTCTGCCTCCCGTGTTTACGCCATTCTCCTGCCTTAGCCTCCCGAGTAGCTGGGACTACAGGCGCCCGCCACCGTGCCCAGCTAATTTTTTGCATTTTTAGTAGAGACGGGGTTTCACCATGTTAGCCAGGATGGTCTCGATCTCCTGACCTCATGATCCACCTGCCTTGGTCTCCCAAAGTGCTGGGATTACAGGCGTGAGCCACCGTGCCCGGCCTACTGTTGTTATTATTTTTATAGTTCTAAAATCTTCATTTGGTACTTCTTGACAGCTTCCATTTACTTTGTGTACTTTCTGTTTTTCCTTTGGTTTCAAGAATCAGATAATTCCAACATCTCTGTTACCTCATATTTATATCTGTTGACTGTCTTTCCCCATGGAAATTGAGATTTTCCTGGTAGTTTACATACCAAACATGTTTTCATTGAATCCTGGACATTTTGAATATTATGTTATGTTATGAGACTCTTGGACTTCTTTAAATCCTACGGAGAATGTTGACATTTTCATTTAGTAAGAGTCAGCCTGGTTAGGTTCAGTCTTAAGTTCCATCGCTTCTCGGGCTTTTGGCTAAGATTAAGTGCAGTCTTAAGTTCCAACCTGAGACTCCTATGTGCTATGGTTGCAATTCCAGCATAGTTTTCAGGCTCCCGCCACCACGCCCGGCTAATTTTTTGTATTTTTTAGTAGAGGCAGGGTTTCACCATGTTAGCCAGATGGTCTCGATCTTCTGACCTCGTGATCCACCCTCATCCGCCTCCCAAAGTGCTGGGATTACCAGCATAGTTTCCAAAGCATTCACAATACTATTTGGATCATTCCAGTTCATGTGTCACCTAGTGGCCAGTCTCAGACATTGGGCAGTGGTGTATCTGTTCAGTTGTGTCTTCTGTAGGCTAAATAACATCAGATCCACATGTGCAAGCTTGGAAAGGAGTCCAAAATTTATAAACCATTATTTGGAATTGATTTCCTGAGTTCCTTTTTCTCCATAACTTTGATACTTTCTAGTTCCTTGGGGTCCTTCTATGTCGAGGAAGCCAAGGTTTCAGTTATCCCACTCTGAGGTGCAGTTGTGAAGTGTGCCCGCATCCAGGTCCAAACAATGAAAGGACAATCCAGACGGACGACAATGGTGGTCAGCCTCACTCTCTTGGAACCAAGGATCCTCTGCTGAAGATATGGGAGAGGAGTCCCCTTTCATCCATGGTTTTACTCTTGGCAGTGTCAGTTACCTGTGGCCAATCAAAGCCTGAAAATAGGTGTATATGTGACAACAAGATACACTGAGAGAGAGAGAAAGAGACTACGTTCACATAGCTTTTATTACAGTATATCGTTATAATTGTTCTGCGTTATTATTAGTTATTGTTGTTAATCTCTTACTATGCCGAATTTATAAATTAAACTTTACTGTGGGTTTGTGTAAGAAAAAATATATGGGGTTCGGTACTATTGGTCGTTTCAGGCCTGCATTGGTGGTCTTAGAACATATTCCCCACAGATAAGCAGGGACTGCACTAATAGAAACTGTCCTCACCTAGAATTTTGGCTCCACAGGATCGCATAGGAACTAGGCCATGGGAGAACAGAAAAAAGAAAGAAAAATAAAACCGGACATTTCCACACTCTTTCTGAATATTTTAAGTTCCCTTTCTTGCTTCTTGAGCCAGAACTAGAGAGAACTTCTTAGGAGAACACAGAGTTAGCCTTCTCCTAAGCTCTCTCTGCCAACTCCTTTGTGATCACTGCTGTGTTGGTTGTGGGCCTTGAAGGAAAAAAAAAGTGATACATTAGTCAGTATTTGAATTCTGAGCTTCTTCCCCAGTTTGCCTTCTATTTATCAGGGTCCTCAAAGAGCTGCTCTGTTGCGTCTGTCTAGTTTTTATTCAGTGCTGAAGACTGAGTGACCAGTGTTTATTCCATCTTGTCCAGTCAGGACCCCTGATATTCTTTAAAACCCCCAAAATTTAAAGACATTTATTTGTATTTCAATTATTTTATCTAGTCAGTTTTCTGAATGAAAATCTCCCCTTTTCCCCCTCAGAGTTGACTTAACAAATGAAAATGTAAAACCTAGGAGAAATGGACTTAAAATATCAAATATTCCAATACTCTATCAATGCTGTGTGATGTGGGGAAAAGTGAAATATCCTCATCTAATCCAGTTGACACCTGGATATATAAAATGTGATACTGTATGACTTTCAAATTATAGTTTTTGAAATAATATTTTAAAAAGTAAAGAAGATATGAAAAGCTAATTTAATCCTTCTGTTTAATCCACTGATTTGGGTTTAGAAATTTGGTCAAAACATGGTCCTCATCATAGAGCCATGCTACAACTTTCGTTACAGCTCAGTGCTTCGAAAGAAATATAAAAGCTGGCGCATAGAAAATGCCTTCGCCAAAAACACCTGACCCTTTTCCCCCCCGCAACATCTACAGTGTGACAGAGTAAATGGGGTACTCAGGGGAAAGTCCACAGTGACAGCTATTCATGGTACATTTCCTCCGTAAATAAATAAATGCATTTTATGCACGATTATGTCGGAGACACATTGACTAGGAAGTTTGCAAAATTTATTAACAGAAGACTCAAAGAGATTGGGAAAAAATATGATTTCTCCAATACCTACATAATAATCACCAGGTAAGAACAAGTATACACTATTATTTTGACAGATCCTCCAAAGAAAATACTTTATTAAAATTAAGGGTCGGTTCCAAATTTTGGTTATGTGAGACAGCTTTTAAATGTAGTTAAGGTTTTCTGGACTATATGTAGTCTTATTTATTTATTTTTTATTTTTTTAGAATA
>NW_012118932.1:5963104-5965688 GCF_000951035.1 Colobus angolensis palliatus
CAGGATTCCAGTGATTCTCCTACCTCAGCCTCTCATCCAGCTGGGATTACAGGTCCCCACCACCCATGCCAGACTAATTCCTTTTGTATTTTTAGTAGAGACGGGGTTTTGCCATGTTGGCCAGGCTGGTCTCAAACTCCTGACCTCAAGTGATCCACCAGCCTTGGCCTCCCAAATTACTAAGATTACAGGTGTGGGCCACTGCACCTGGCCTGCCATCTTTTTTATACAATGGTTTCACAACCTGGTGTTTATTTTCTATTTACAGCACTTCTCAATTCAGACTAGCCATATTATAAGAGCTCAGTAGCCACATGTGGCTTATTGGAAGCACAGATTTAGGAAAAAAATCCAAAATGGAAAGACTAGAAGACACCATTGAAGTACTCATCCAGCTGCTTATGTAATATTTGGATGTTACCTTAATATCCATAAGGACTTCTGTAATCCAAAATGCTTTCCAAGTCTCAGTACCCTACTTGGTTTGACACCACCTTCCTGCTTCTCTGAGCCTCCTGCAAATGCCACTCTCTTTGTTCTAGCCTTACGGGATACCTTTCCATCGCTGAATCTCTACTTGGATGTTTCTACTCAGATCTGTGGCATTCATTGCTTTCCTCTATACAGAATACAATTTACTTTTACCATCCTCAGTTTAAAACTTATCTCAGCTCACTGGTTTTTTGAATCACCAACTCCTTTCAGGTTTCAAATTAAATTTCTCTTTCTCAAGGAAGATGTCCCTGAGTCTCCAAGAGTTTTCTAAGAGCAGGGACTGTCCTTCATATGAACTGCTATCTTTACAACACTCACATGGAGGTTCTCCTTCTGATAAAGAAACATACAAATCAGGTGATAGAGTCATAAATTAAGTACATAGCAGGTGCTCATTTAATAGTGCTTGAATGAATGGCTGAGTAAGTGAATGAAAGAAAGATCAGAAAGAAGAAATGAGTTGCTGAAAGTCTCATAGCCAATAAAGGATAGGTCCCAGACAGTAGTCCAGTTGCACTCACGCAATTCAAACATTTAAAGAGATTATAGTAAAAAAGAGACATCATTACAGGGTGAAAAGCAGAATTACAAATCAACATGCATACATTCAAGAATTTGGGACTATGGCAAGGTTACCATTTCTAAAGACAACATAAAATACACACTGCTGATGGTTGTGTGTGCTGGTGTAGCTGTTCTTGAAAACAATATGTTTGTCAGTAAATGGACCATACTTATGATCCAGCCAGGCCACATATTAGAATGTGCATCTCTCATTCTAATAAAAATACCTAAAGAGAAAGGCTTGAAGATGTTCATTGCAATGTTGCTTATGGTGGCAAAGAATTGTAGACAGTGTAGTTATCCTTCGCTGTGGCAGAGGGAGGGGTGGACGATTAAAACATGGTGGATACACTCAAGTGAATACTACACCAGAGTTAAAAACAATAGACTTGATGTGTATGCAGCAACAATAGTGCATCCAAAAACATGGCACTAGTTAAAAAGTAAGGAAGAAAACAAGATATTTACCTGAAACACCATTCATATAATTTAATAACACACGTACTCAAACAAAGGAAACAAACACATTTTAAATATATATATGTAAATATAAGGATATGCAATAAACATCAAAATATCAAAATGATTATATAGAGAGGAAGGATATAATGGTAGTGGGGAATCAGGACAAAATAAAATCAATCAAATGTCTCTTACAGTAATGGATCATTAATTGAGAAGATAATTAACCCTCAGAGATTGAAATCCAAAAATTAGAAGCAAAATTAAAAAGGAAAAACAATAAAGTGTATACATGTTTAAAATATTTACCTCGTCTAATTCATTTATATTCTTGTTAGTTGTATTGTTTAAAATGTCTTTCTCTCTTCTATCCTTTCATTCTTCTTCACCTTTTCTCACCTTGTTCTCCTCTCCTCCCTTCCCTTCTCTTGCTTTCTCTATCCTTCTCTTTTGACCCCGTTCCTTTCCCTCTCCAACACTCTGTCTCTCTTTCCTTTCTCTTTTCATCTTGAACTAATTTACAGTGGTCATTTTAGAGGTAAACAGCTGTTTTAGAAGTTCAAGAGGACTCTGTATTGTATTGCTAATCATCTAGTTTATGAAACAGCTTGTTAAGTGGACATAGCAGCCACATTGCCTACGTAAATAACTTGGCCAAATTTCCTCCTACCCGAAACAGTGCTTATACCTCCCTTAGCTATGCGCCCTTCTTAACTCAACTCTCAGTGCTGCATCACCAATGTATTTTTTTCAAGTGTTCACTTAATCTTATTTTGTTAGATGCTCTGGACAAAATCATTTTTTGAATATACTTAGATAGTCCCCCTCCTAGGTGATACACATATAAAGATTGATATAAAAATATAATTACCAAATTCTGGAAGATCCTATATTAATGAAGAGGCATATGGCAAGGAACTTAATCAAAAACTAAGATTTATAGGATTGGTTACAAAACACTCTGCTACAGTTAATTTGATATTAGCCTTTTTGACCATGCATATATTTTTTCATATACTAAGCCCAATTCACTGCCAGAGATCAAATAACAAGGCGCTAAGAA
>NW_012118932.1:5966933-5969386 GCF_000951035.1 Colobus angolensis palliatus
CTGGCTATTTTAGGTAACATTTGTTTCTAGTATCCATGGTGAAAATTCAGAAATCTGCTCCCTGGTGAAGTCTGGTCTTCGGTTATGGCTGAAATGAAAGATTAGTACAGATTAGTCCAATTTGACTGAGAAAGCATATTATATTAGTATACAATTCAAATCGTTGTTTTTCTGTAACCACAATGTCTCACTTACTATTGATTCTTATTGTATTGATAAAAATGTGAAATGTTGACATCAATCTTCCTCTCTGATTACTAAATATTGTCAATTATAATCAATGCTTAACTAAAATCTCTTCTGGCCTGAGAAATTAAATTCCATCAAAATATTTTAAAATCAGAATCTCCCTAAAACATACATTCTATTAATTTCATGACTTTGATACACCGATGCTTCAATGACACTTGAATGCAAACAAGAAATCTTTGTGTTTGTTTTTTTCTGAGTCAACTTGGCTAAGTGGTAAGTTCATTCTCTCAGATTCTTTTTCTGGGTGCTTCTAACTCGGGATTGACAAAAATAAATATTTGCATGAGGCATAGAAGGAAGAAGTGAAGCAGGAGTTCCTCCTTCCTGAAGATCACAGCAGTCAAAACATTGAAAGATGAACCTAGAGGTACTGGTGGGGTTCAGCATGTCCTCACTTATCACTCATTTATGTCTAGTTCTTTCTGACTTCTGGCCCTGCTAACCAACTGCAATGCTGGGCTGACCACCAGATGCAGAGGTGACAGCTTTCCACAGAGTTTCCTAACAGCTCCACATTGTGGCCACACACCAACACATGGACATGCCTGGCCTCCCAATTCCCCTTGCCAGCGCTTCAGACTGGCAGCTTAGCAATCTGACTCGAATCCTCCAGCTCCTCCATTCTAAACCTTAATCTTCATCTCTTTTCACAGCTGAGTAACAGCCAACCCTTATAGTAAAGTCCTCATTCCGTAATACTCCTAGTGGTTCTTTCCTGACTGAACTTTGACTGCTGCAGTCCTTGCAGGTAATTTCATCGTAGCTATTGGTAAAGAAAAGGAAATAGTTTTTCTTCTGAGCAATTCCCTTTTCCCTAATGGAGTCTCCCTTCGACTCAAGATCCTCTTTACTGTTTTGGCTCTAGAAGAAACTTTGTTCTGTTCCATGAAATCTCACTTCCTCTACGTTCTTCTCTGTGAAGCAGAAATAATTACACAGTCATACGAAATGTTCTGGAAGTTTTCTTTAGTAACTAGCTTTGAACTGTTTAAAAGTAGATACTAATAATGTACATCAAATGCTCAGAATTAGTCTTTAGTCATGAAAACAATTTTTCAGCTCATATCCAAATATGTTTATTAAAAGGATTTGTATTCACAGGTGTATATAATTGAAATAAATATCTGAAGAAAATAAATGTGAAACGAACATCAAAATAATTTTCAGCACTGTTTTTCTCTTCTAGTCAATTGTGTCAATGTTTAGGCAAAGAGAATAACTGATGGGGGAAGATTTTTATGAAGAGAGAGAGTATTCAATCCATGTATAAGGCTGGTCTTTATCTTGATATAAAATTTGGCCTAGAACATTGTTATGATTTGTGGGTTAAGAGTATAGGTTAAAAAGTAAAAATCCACTAAAAAAGAAGAAAGGAAGACAAGAAGACAGTTGATACTGAATTCTGCACTTTCATTTGCATCATTTCAATGGAAGACGGGAGCAGTAACAGTAACTACAGTACCTGTCACATGGATGAAATTAACCTGAAGTGAAGAAATGTAAGGAAATGACAAAATTCTGTTCAAATGGCCATCATGATTATGATGATCGCCCTTTCATTTTTTCTCTCTTTATCTCATACTCATAGGCATTTCTTGCTGATATGGGCTAATTAGGTAAAATAGTCCATAGAACTCTGCCATGAGACATGCTCTGTTCCCAGGCAACGGATGTTTATTTTAAATATGGTTTTGCAGAAGCGATGATTTGTCATTGTTGTCTAAGTCAGAAGTGACATTTAACAATGGAGACCTTAAGGGAATTGGATTTTCCAGCAGCCTGATCAATTTAATTCAGCAAATAGTAACTGAACACCTACATTGTACTTTCATGCTCATTCGCTTGTTGGGAAGTGTAAGCCAGGCCCTTAGTTCAGAAACAGAAAATCAGAGATACATCCAGCCTATACAAGCCCTCCTCTCCATTTCCACCACTGCAGGGATGACAATAACAAACATTATTTTAACACATAATAGAATATATATTAAATGCTATAATAAAGATTTAAACTGAATGTTAGAAGAGGAGGTTTTAATTGAGTGGAGGAAATCAGCATTTCAGTCAGAATAAATGGCCTGAGCAGAGGTAGAAGGTTATGAAGATATACTCAAGGCCACTTGAAATGTTATTAGGTGTTGCTGGCTAGTGAATATCCCAAGACCATCTATTAGGATGCTGTTTTCCAAAGTTCAGTGATTTAA
>NW_012118932.1:5969771-5974336 GCF_000951035.1 Colobus angolensis palliatus
TGCAGTGCTCAGAACTGTGCACGGTGATATAATACTAGAAGCACTGATATTAAAAGGTGGAGAGAGAAAATTAGATAAGGCAAAGACTGATCTCCATTCCAGCTTCATTCTTTAAGAGCCATCTCAAACGTTACCTTAAAGGAAACCTGCCCTATCTTGACCAGCAGCTAGTAAATTACTTGTCCATGCTGCATTCTAAGTGTATTTATCTATACTGCATTGAATCTAGCACTTTACACATACATCCTGCTCTACTGTGGGATTGTCGAAGATGTGTCTTGTTCGTAAGTAAATTCCCAGACCTCCAGAGTACATGGAAAATATAAAGGGCTAGAGTTTTTGTAAATTATAGAAATAGGATAATATGGAGACTAGATAAAATCTGCTTAATAACCTAAAAATTAACTAATTAGAGTCTACAATAAGAGATGAATTCCAGAGATTCTTAAGAGAGAGAATTATAATATCTGGGTGAATAGAGATATCCCAGATCAAAGATGGTTCTGAAATTTCAATCTGTTTGCAGAACATAACAGAAGGAACAATATGTCAGGTAAAAATCCAGCAACTCGGAAATGGTGGTTTCTGAGCCAATTACTCTGTTTCACTTCACTCATCCAAGATAAAACTGTAAAACATGTTTATATATTTGTGAGATCAATTATACACAGGGCTTAATACACCAGGTTGCTGACTGAATGTATGAATAGTTGACTACTGAAATGTAGCTGTGTTGTAGTGGAAGAACAAATAAACTTTTTTCTAGTTTTGGCTCTGTCACCTGTCACTGTTTATCCACAAACTGGGCATTCTATCTCAGCAAACGGCAGTTCCTCCCATAAGCCAATGGCTCTGATCGTCACTTCCCTGCCTTTTTTACATGTTGCAATGGTTGTGAACATGGTTTTAGAATTGCTTCTGCTCTTGTATCCACAACAATGTGTTCTGTATAGAACAATCAAAGTGTGATCTTTAAAAAATATAAACCATGTTATTTTCCTTCTGAAGAGTTTCAATAATTTCCTGTCTTACATAGTTTAAAATCTGCACAGGTTACTAGGAGCATAGGCAGAGTCCTTGCACATCATGTGTTCCTTATTTGTTCAGAACTATATTACTAGCACAAGTACAGTGCCTGGCCCATAGTACATGCCAGTAAGTCTTGTTGTTTCTTCGTTTGTTTGAGACAGAGTCTTGTTCTGTCACCCAGGCTGAAGTGCAGTGGTATGATCTCAGGTCACTGCAAAGTTGAACTCCTGAAGAACAATCCTCTTGCCTCAGCGTCACAAGTAACTAGGACTACAGGGGTGCACCATCACACCCAGCTGATTTTTAAATCGTTTGCAGGGATGGGGTCTTGCTATGTTGTCCAGGCTGGTCTGGCCTCCAGCAATTCTCCTGCCTTTGACTCCCAAAGTGCTGGGACTATAAGCCTGTACCACCACACCCACCCATGGTAATAAGTATTTAAAAAATATATGAATGCATGATAGAATGAATAAGTAAATGAATGAGTTGACTGTGACTTCCTGGCTAAGTAGTTGGCAGATTCAAAGCTGGAAGATGGGTTTCCTGATACCAGGACCCTTTATTTCCACTGTCCCAAAATTGTTGTAAGTCACAAAATTCTCTTCTTTTACCTCTGCGGTACCTAGGCCTTAATTTTTGAGGTGTTTGCCTACAGCTAAAGGTGAGATCTCTGGCTAAGAATCATGTTACAACACAAAATTTACCATTCACTTTAGCTGGCAAGCACAGCTTTTTGATCTCATATGTTTACCATCTGATCTTTATAGTACACAGAGACTGTTCACATATGTATTTTCATTTTGTAAAATGGAAGTATGCATTTATCTGCTTCTTATTCATACATTTTACAAGATAGATACCTCCATTTAAAATTTATTTTGGCCAAGTGTAATACTATTCCAGCATGTTATAAATGACAAAGAACAAGGTTAAAGAAGGATTGGATTCATCACGTCAAGGTTAAATAATTCTGATTTTAAGGAATGAATATCAGTTGCTCTTTTAAGATGTGTTTGAAGAATTCTTGTCATTGAGGGAAACATTTTTCAAGAGTCCGTTGAAATCCATTCAAGTGTAAGGAGAAGAAGGCTGAAGAACGTATGGGAAACAGGATGACTTTTGCATATTAAGGCATTTTGAATTGTACTCTTCTTGCCATAGGAATATGGGTATCTTTGGGTATCTTTAAAATCAGGTATTCTTGCAAAATTGTAGCATAGCTTTGTGTTACCTTTAAACACTCAGAAAAAGGATTCTTGAAAAAGGAATGAAATTCTGGCAAAAACAAACAAACAAACAAAAAACCCAGAACCACCTCAATACTAAGTAGTTTAGATTGTTTGAATGAAATATTTCCCATGTTAAATTTATATCCAATTTTCTATGCTTTATTCAAGGAGAGTTCTGTTATACAAAGATTAGAGGTGCACCAAAAATGGCTAATATATCTTATTGTTTTCTAAACCTGCCTTCTTCATACATAGGTAAACGATTTTAGATAAATTACCTAACTTTCCATGTATTTGTTTTACCATTTGTAAACTAAAAGAATTTGACTTAAATGATCTTTAGATTCTGGACTTCAGATACTTTGTATATAATAGCTAGAGTAGAGATACATTCAATATTTGCAGGATGGTTTGATGTGTAACATCTAAATAGATACACACAAGTAGATTTAAACAGATAAAATACTTGGTAAACTTAGAAACACTATATATACATGAAAATTAATAGATGATAATATGAATATGTGGATGGGTAAAAACAATAAATATGTACTTCAACACTTAAAGAGGAAAAACCCTGAATAAAGACATATGGGGGTGGTAGAGATGGCCACAGAAAATGACCATAGAGAGTATTACGAAGATTGCAAGATTAGACATTGATGACATAAATTACTCCCTTTCTAGATAAAATGACCCATAGGTGTTTACGAATCATATTTATATTATTATTATTGCTGTTACTATTACTTTGATTTATTATTGTTGTTGTCATTATTATTACCATTAAGATAGCAGGCATAAGGATGTACACAGAATGGCTGCAGTGTAGAGAAGATGAGGATCTCCAGGAGAAAAAAAGAGGTCGCTCTCACTAGAGGATGCCTTTTAATTGCCAAGCAATTAATAATGTACCCATTTTAAGCTTCAGTTGCACTCAACTCAAAAATCTACTTTACAGGATAATTGGCCTTTCCTTGCCTATCTCTTTGCTTCTTGCAAGGGGTAATCAAATTAAACATATTCCCAATGAGTAAGAAGTTTCTAAGATGCTTAGCCTTGATACGTAATTTTCAAATATGTGCTTTTTTATGGATTTTTCTATTTTTAGCTTAATCTATTTCTGCTGCTGCTTCCATTGGGCCTTTTCATCAGACAAATCCTTTCTTCCCTTTCGGAATATAAGTTCCTTTAAGGTTAGAGGTAATATTCTCTTCACTTCATCCTCTTATTTCCAAACATGGTTCCTGGCATACAAAGGGTGTTTAGTGAATTTTCTGAATGAGCCACAGTATGCAAATTATAATCAAATTCATATCCCTAATGCTCTACACACCTAAATTTGATTTACAGCATAATTTATGGTGGTAGTCTGTGTACAGACAGGTTTTGTTGTTCATTAAAATAAGATCACAACCTCCTTCCTATACTCTCAATATAATAATTTTAAAACTGTACTAAATGTTAGAGTACTTAAGATTATTGATGTGTTCAGAGACAGAGTAGTACATAATTCAGTACCAACAGGACATCATCACAAATTTGAAATTGTGCTCACATTTATGGAAAAATGATTTGCATTCAACTGAGAATAAGTATTCATTTATTTGATAAATATTTATGGAGCACCTGCTATTAACATTACTTTTTCTAAGCATGTGGGATACAAAACTTTTTCTGTGAAGTTTATCATTCAGGGAGGAGAAACAAACAGTAAATAATTAAAATAACAAATAGATCATCTGTGAAGTGTACTATAAAGCACTGCATGGGAAATACAGAGATGGGGCAGCAGGATCCGATATGTGGGTTGAGGAATATTCTGTAGGCAGTTTATAGTTTTATTTAAGGGGAGTTAGTGAAGGTATTATTGGTGGGATGATATATGAGCTAAGACTTGAAGGAGAGGTGAGATCTAGCTAAGAGGATATCTAGAGGAAGAGTCTTTCTTGCAGAAAAAAACAGTATGTCTGGAAAAAAATACAGAACTGCAAGAAGGCAATTATGGCAGATATCGATGGGTCAGATGGAAAGGGAAGAATGTTAGTAGAAAAATACATCAGATTGGAAGCACAGTATCCAATGAATATTGAAGGAATTTGTAAAAGTTTAGTTCTATTATAAGTAAAGTGGCTCAGCACTACAGGATTTTAAACAGAGGAGTGACAAAGTGGACATATTATCAAAGCATCATTCTGGTTGATATGTTAAACAGAGGGCAGAGCTAGGAACATGGGCACCTACTAAAATCTGTTTTACATTAAAGTGGGAAATGATGATGGCTTTAGCCAGCCTGGTAGTAATTGA
>NW_012118932.1:5979631-5982041 GCF_000951035.1 Colobus angolensis palliatus
TGCCTTTTAATTGCCAAGCAATTAATAATGTACCCATTTTAAGCTTCAGTTGCACTCAACTCAAAAATCTACTTTACAGGATAATTGGCCTTTCCTTGCCTATCTCTTTGCTTCTTGCAAGGGGTAATCAAATTAAACATATTCCCAATGAGTAAGAAGTTTCTAAGATGCTTAGCCTTGATACGTAATTTTCAAATATGTGCTTTTTTATGGATTTTTCTATTTTTAGCTTAATCTATTTCTGCTGCTGCTTCCATTGGGCCTTTTCATCAGACAACTCCTTTCTTCCCTTTCGGAATATAAGTTCCTTTAAGGTTAGAGGTAATATTCTCTTCACTTCATCCTCTTATTTCCAAACATGGTTCCTGGCATACAAAGGGTGTTTAGTGAATTTTCTGAATGAGCCACAGTATGCAAATTATAATCAAATTCATATCCCTAATGCTCTACACACCTAAATTTGATTTACAGCATAATTTATGGTGGTAGTCTGTGTACAGACAGGTTTTGTTGTTCATTAAAATAAGATCACAACCTCCTTCCTATACTCTCAATATAATAATTTTAAAACTGTACTAAATGTTAGAGTACTTAAGATTATTGATGTGTTCAGAGACAGAGTAGTACATAATTCAGTACCAACAGGACATCATCACAAATTTGAAATTGTGCTCACATTTATGGAAAAATGATTTGCATTCAACTGAGAATAAGTATTCATTTATTTGATAAATATTTATGGAGCACCTGCTATTAACATTACTTTTTCTAAGCATGTGGGATACAAAACTTTTTCTGTGAAGTTTATCATTCAGGGAGGAGAAACAAACAGTAAATAATTAAAATAACAAATAGATCATCTGTGAAGTGTACTATAAAGCACTGCATGGGAAATACAGAGATGGGGCAGCAGGATCCGATATGTGGGTTGAGGAATATTCTGTAGGCAGTTTATAGTTTTATTTAAGGGGAGTTAGTGAAGGTATTATTGGTGGGATGATATATGAGCTAAGACTTGAAGGAGAGGTGAGATCTAGCTAAGAGGATATCTAGAGGAAGAGTCTTTCTTGCAGAAAAAAACAGTATGTCTGGAAAAAAATACAGAACTGCAAGAAGGCAATTATGGCAGATATCGATGGGTCAGATGGAAAGGGAAGAATGTTAGTAGAAAAATACATCAGATTGGAAGCACAGTATCCAATGAATATTGAAGGAATTTGTAAAAGTTTAGTTCTATTATAAGTAAAGTGGCTCAGCACTACAGGATTTTAAACAGAGGAGTGACAAAGTGGACATATTACCAAAGCATCATTCTGGTTGATATGTTAAACAGAGGGCAGAGCTAGGAACATGGGCACCTACTAAAATCTGTTTTACATTAAAGTGGGAAATGATGATGGCTTTAGCCAGCCTGGTAGTAATTGAGATGAAAAGTGGTTGGATTCTGGATAAATTTGAATGTAAATTCAACAGAATTTGCTGATGTATTAGAAATAGCTGTATAATAGAGAGACAGAGACAAGTCAGGGATAAATATTTTGCACCTGAAAATAATCAAGCATTGTCTGTGGGTCATAGTAGCTATTGATAAAATGTAGTTTGAATAACATAAGTAATATATCACTTTGTGATTTAATGTATGTTTTATTTGGAAAGGCGTAGATACTGATGTTCCAAACTCAAGAGAGGCAGACTTAATTAGCCAAAATACGAAGTAAAGAACTGAGCCAAAAGTAGGCCCTAGATAAACATAGGCACGCCTCATTTTATTGTGCTTCACTCTATTGCACCTCACAGACACTGCATTTTTACGAATTGAAGGTTTATAGCAATCTTGCTTTGGGCAAGTCTGTGAGCACTATTTTTCCACCAGCGTATGCTCACCTCATGTCTCTGGGTCAGATTTCAGCAATTCTCCCAATTTTTCAAACTTTCTCATTATTATTTTATCTGTTGTGGTTATTGATGACCAATGATGGTTGATGTTACTGTTGTAATTGTTTTGGGGAGCTACAAATCACACTCATACACTACTGTAAACAAAGTAGCCAATAATAATAATAATAATAGAAGGAAGAAATAACTCTTAAAGTAGAGCAATCCAAAAGCTCCTGAACCCAATCTTTTCGGTTTTTATGGAACCTTTATTTAATAGGCACGATTGATCACATGGTTGGCCACTGGTAATTAATTCAACCTTTAGCCCCTCTCCCCTCCCTAAAGGTTAGAGGGTTAGGGTTGAAAGTCTCAACCCTCTAATCCTCCCTTGGTCTTTGAGGTGACTGGCCCTCATCCTGAAGCTATCTAGGGGCCCGCAGCCACGAGTCATACCATTAGTATACAAAAGACACTTATCACTCGGAAGGTTTCAAGGGCTTTAGGAGTTGTATGTTAGGAAATGGGGACTAAG
>NW_012118932.1:5982360-6000846 GCF_000951035.1 Colobus angolensis palliatus
TACATATAACCCTGGGTACATATAACCCTGGCTACATATAACCCTGGGTACATATAACCCTGGCTACATATAACCCTGGGTACATATAACCCTCTACTACAACATTCGCTGCAGTGTATTTGCCTACTAATGTGTATTCTGCCTGATCAGAGTATAAGATCCATGCGGGCAGGAACTGTATTTTGTTCACTGCTATATTGCAAGTATATTCCAGCATCACACCTTGAACATAGCAGGTTCCCAGAATATTTGTGTCAACTTTTAAAAATAAAAAAAAGTGAAATAATGAATAAATGAAACAATGATTTGTTTCCATGAATTACTGCCATGGCAATCCCCAAACTCAGATATATCACAATGCGTAATTGAGAGCAAATAAAGGCATTTTTAAAAGCTGCTAATTGGGTTCACTGTGAACTCATGTTGTAATGGTATAGCTGCTTTCCCATTGTTTTTCTCCAGTTGACTCTGTAATCGATGGAAAAGTTTTCCACCTTCTTAAGGGTCTTGTTGCTACCACTACATTTTTGTATACATGATTGTCTCTTCTACACAAGGTTAATGTCAAAGCCAATAGAACTCGTTTTAGCTACTTCCTCTTTTCATTATGTTTGCCTCAATTTTTATATCCACTAAGCCTTTGTTTTTCTATCTGGAGAAAAGAAACACACCTCTACTTGAAGAGTTATTTCTTCCTTCTATTATTATTATTATTATTATTTTTGAGACAGGGTCTCACTCTGTTGCCCAGGCTGTAGAACAGTGATATGATCGCAGCTCACGGCTGCCTCCATCCCTAGGCTCAAGTGATCCTTCCGCCTCAGCCTCCTGAGTAGCTGGGACCACAGGCACATGCCACCACACCTGACTAGTTTTTGTATTTTTTGTGCAGATGGATTTTTGCCATGTTGCCCAGGCTGGTCTGGAACTCCTGGACTCATGTAATCCACTCGCCTTGGCCTCCCAAATTGTTCGGACTACTGGTGTGAGCCAGAGGACCTGGCTATCCTCCTTCCGTTATTTTAAAATTTTCCTTGTATCTGTATTCTCTACTGATCCCTTGGCCTATCGACATGTCCAGGTCTCTGACAGTCTTAAATAATCAAATGCTCATACCATTAAAGCATCTCTTTATTTCACTGCTAAACAACTTGGAAGGACATTGAAGAAATCTTACCTGCAATACATCACCCTTGGGACTTCTCTCGCATTGTGCTTTTCTCACTTGTTACTGTAAATTACTAGAATAGATTTTGAAAGTCTGGTCAGACGATGTTTTGCTATGTCTATAGTTGGCGTCATCTCGGCTCACTGAAACCTCCGCCTCCCTGGTTCAAGCTATTCTCCTGCCTCAGCCTCCCCAGCAGCTGGGATTACAGGTGCCTACTACCACACCCAGCTAATTTTTGTATTTTAGTAGAGTTAGGATTTCACCATGTTGGCCAGGTTGATCTCAGACTCCTGACCTCAGGTGGTGCACCCACGTTGGCCTCCCAAAATGCTGAGATTACAGGTGTGAGACACCATGCCCAGCCAAGTGTCCCGTTTCCTTTGACTTCCATGACCCCTCCGTGTGTTCCTTCTCCTATACCTCCAATAGTCTTTTTTCATCTCCACGTATTTCTTTTGCCCTTCCTGTCATTAAAATATGAATATTTACTAAGTATATGGTTTTGATCTCCTTCTTATATTTCTCTTCATACTCTTAAGGATCTTATACACTTCTTACTTATCAACCACCACCATATGCATGAACTATTCCATCTGATGGTAAAAACTTTCCTCTCAACTTCTTGAGTATTTTCACATGAAGTTTCTGAAATTGCTCTGTCCAAGATAATGGCCACTGGCTACATGTGGCTGTTGACCATTTGAAATGTACCAAATCTGAATTGAGATGCATTATAATTGTAAAATATGTATTATTTTAAAAGACATAGTATAAAACCTAATGTCAAATACATAATAATTTTTATATTAATTACACATTGCAATTACAATATTCTTCATATATTGGCTTATACAGAATATGTCAAGATTAATTTCACCTGTTTCTTTTTTACATTAAATTATAATTTTATATAACTTTTAATTTAAAATGTCCAGGTGACTCCTAGAAAATTTAAAATTAAGATGAGTTCACATTATATTTTGATCGGACAGTGCTTTTTGAAAACTCCATAATACTTTCCATATTCCCTGTTAATCCAGTGTCTCCATCTGATTTATTTTGGATGGAGCAGCAGCTCTTTTCCTGTCCCCTTTGCCGTTAGTCCTGGGTCTTCTTCGACCTTCCTGTCTCACAGCCCTTCTCCACCATATACTCTCATTTCAACCTTGTGCTCATTCAGTCAGTCATCAAACCTTATATTTAAACCAATTAAGCTGTATTCATTATAATCCTTTAAACTTAATCTGACTCCATTTTTATTTTGGTTTCTATTCTCACTATTCTGTCCTAAACAGTTTTAGGAACTGAACCTCTCAACCTTAGACTTTTTTGCTCCTTTAAAGTATCCTATACATCATTACTAAGTAAACCTCATTAAACATAACGTACCTCTACTCAAAAAGTTTTAATTGCTCCTTATTGCTTACTAAAGTGCAAACCTTTTAATCATTGTTCAAAACTACCGATCTTTCCAATTATATCTCTGACCTCTCTAGTTTCTTTTCCTTTCATTAGCCTTGAGTTTTCTCTAGTCAAGAGGTTTTCAAGCACTGCCACAAATGCCTACCTTTTCATCTCCATTCATTGAAAGCAGCCTAGAAGTTCTAACATAAATTGTCTTAATTTAATGTAACTTAATTTAGGAGAGCTAAGTAATTAAACATGAGGCCAAAGTACATAAGAAAGCAGCAGCCCTTTATTGCAAATATGCACACCCTCTCCGGCGAGATTATCTGGTCCTCAGGTGTGTGTGTTGGGGGGGGTGGCCAGGGAAATCGCGCGGGGGCTCTCCAGGGAAGATCCCCGGTCCACGAACGCGGGGGCGGGGCGGAAGAAGTCACGCCGCCTCCTGCCGGCAGGGGACTTTTATGCATTGGTACTGGAAGGGGGAGGGCAGTGGGCGGGATAAGGGCGTGATAGGGGCGTCTCCATAGGCGTGGCCGGGTAAGTTTCGATCGCTTCTGATTGACGTCACCTGGCGCATGCTCGGTTGAGCTGCATCTTCCCCGGCGCGGGCTGCATTTTCCTGCGCCCAGGAAAGTTGGTGAGGAAGAACCCGGAAACAACAGGTGTGGTGCCTTCTTGTTTACCTTCCTCCATCTTGTCCCTTCCCCCTCACCCAAACATAACTGTGTTTTTTTCTCATGAATTTGGTTACAAATGCTCCTCCCATGTCTGAATTTCGGTGGTACTTCATCTTTTATGGCACTTTCAACTTTTTAACTTGCTTGGTATTTTTCTATTCATTGTTCATTTTCTACTTGAGAGGTTCTCTAAGAGCAAGAATCATAGTTTAGTTATATTTGTAACCATCCCCAAGGGTTATCATGGTACATACTATGACTAGTGCTAAAAATCGTTTATTGGGTGAATAAATGTGTGAGTAAATTAATGGATAATGATAGAGTCATGTCTTTCAAAAATTAAGGATTTTTTTCTTTCTGGGAAATTGCCCCCCTACAGCAGTAGTAGCGCAAGTTTTTAGTTATTGCCTTATGTTTTTTTCTCCCAACTTAATATGCAAATCATTGACTTAAAACAAGTGTTTCATTTACTGATGAAAATGCTTAAGACAACAAAAACGGGGCATATTAAGAATCAGTGGAAGCTGCTACATCTGTATCTTTTTTAACACCATCTGTCTCCCAAGTTGCTAGATGAATCCAAATCCCGTCCAAATTTTTCCGGTCTGCAACAGTAAAATGGTTCAATGGCAATTTTAGACAGATTGAACATATTTCAGTTAGACAATTTAGTTGCAAGAGCATTGTCTTGGTGGATAATCCTCCAAGGATTATAATGAATACAGCTTAATTGGTTTATTAAGTAAAATTTACAAAAGCCAGGAGTCTGAGTTGGAAAAACTTATTAGTGATGTATGGATTTTGCCTGTAATAGATGTGATGAGCTCCTGTTGTTGTGGAAGAATTGCTGATTGGTTGTACATGTTGAATGACTATTCTGGCTGATTGAGAAGAAGCATCTGTAAACACAAGTATATTTTTAAAATAATTGTGACATAATATACACCTAGAACTAAGGCTATACATTGAGCCTCGGTGTAGTGCCTTATCAAGAAATCCTGGCCTGAGAAACAGAATTTTAAGATTCTAGGCCTGATTACCCAAAGTATAGAATGTAATTAAATTTCCTTTGTCATTCAGTAAGGCCATAGTCATAAATATCATTATCATTACAGAGTCCTGAAAATTAAGCCTTTCCATTTGCACATACTGGTAGACAGACAAATTAAGATCTGGTGTTCATTGCTATATATTTAAGAATATCTGAAGTTAGTGGTAAAATATATGTTCTTAATGTTTGCTTGTTAAATCCACATACCTAACTCTATGAGATGGCACAGATATACCATAAAAAGCAAAAATCACTTTAAGTTGGAAACAAATTTTATATTCTAGATTTCTAAATCCCTCATTGAACAAATGGGGGAAAGAGAGGGTTAGAAAAAGTATGACAATCCTCATGAAGACAGTTCTCCAAAGTCAGATATCTAGATAGTTGGTCAATATGGAATCAAAACCCATGTTATTAGCTTCCCAGATGGCTACTTAGGTGACTTTTATAAGTAACTAGCAAACTCTTGTTTCCAAAAACTGACACGGTGAAGAAAATCAATAGAACCTCTAAAGGTGAAAAAGTGACTGGGAAGCTAAAGAAAAACCCAGAGAAATGCAGTCTAAAACTTCTTGATTCTAACTATTTATACACAGTTTAACAAGAAGCTAACCATGATTTCCAGAAAAATCTCTTTCGTTCCACTGAATAATTGCAGTCATCACAAGATACAAATATTTTTCTAACTTAGAACTTTAGTGTTATCAGGGAACTATAGTGTACCTTATGTTACCATGGGGATAAAAGTACGTTAAATTCAAATCAGTATGCATTTTAATATTCTATGCTTAAAGCATTATTCTGAGCAGTTTGGGTGATAAATATATAAAAAATTATGAATATATTTGCTAATATTATACTTTATAAATTCCTTGTTATTTGCATTCTGTCCTCCCTAAAGATACGTTTAAATTCTAATCCCTAGTACCTGTGAATGTGGCCTCTTTGGAAATAAAGTCTGCGCATACAGTCAAGTTAAGGTGAGGTCATTAGTGTGGGCTCTAATACAGTAAGACTTGAGTCTCTATAAGAAGAGGAAGTGGCATGTGATAACACAGGCACATAGGGAGAACACCACGTAATGACTGGCAGAGATTGGAGTGATGTAGCTGCAACCCAAGGAATGGCAAGGATCTATGGGCACCCCCAGAAGCTCGAAAGAAGCAAGGAAGGATTATATCCAGAATCTCTGAGGGAGCATGGCCCTGCTGACACTAGCCTCCAGACTTCTAGTTCTAAGAACTATGAGAGAATAAATTTTTGTTGTTTTAACCTATCCTGTTTATGGTACTTTGTTATGGCAGCCCCAGGAAATTGGCACTATTGTTCATAATTATCAAAATTTAAATCGCTCAGGGCATCCCCTACTTTGAGCTTAGACATTCAAAAATTATAACAAAGAAGACTGCGTATGCAAAGATAAAAGACTCACAGGAAGGTAGCTTGGAGACTGGTCAGATTTGGCATGGTTCCTGGTGGGAACTGTGGAAAGGGAGCAGAAATACTGACATAGGTAAGTACAGCACTCTTGAAAAAGGAACATTGGTGCTGAAAACCAATGAACTACATACTTCAAATTACTTCATTCATTTCCATAGCCCTAGGAAGAGAGAGAGGATGTGCCCATGTTTTATTATCTCTAAGTCTAAGGAAGAAGAGAAAAACCAAACAATGTGGGCCACTTACAGCAATAAGAATCTTATTGTTCCCACTTCATTAGATCTTAAGAACATTGGAGAGTAGGCAATATAAATAGGGAAATAAAATCAGTAATTACATTGGGGATATACAGCTCTACACTTTTAATAAGGGAAGAGACCACCCCTCACATCTTCTTAGGCCCAATTTCTGCCTCCAAATAAGAAGTAAAAACTAAAAGGCAGAAATGAAATCCACAGACAGCCTGGCGCCGCACCCTGGGCCTGGTAGTTAAAGATCGACCCCTCACCTAATCGGTTATATTATCTATAGGTTACAGACATTGTATGGAAATGCACTGTGAAAATCCCTATCTTGTTTTGTTCCGATCTAATTACCAGTGCATGCAGCCCCCAGTCATGTACACCCTGCTTGCTCAATCAATCACGACCCTCTCACGTGCACCCCCTTTGAGTTGTGAGCCCTTAAAAGGGACAGAAATTGCTCATTCAGGGGGCTCGGCAATTGAGACAGGAGTCTTGCCAATGCCCCCGGCCGAATAAACCCCTTCCTTCTTTAACTCAGTTTTGGAGGACTTTTGTCTGCCGCTAGTCCTGCTACGGTAATATCACATGAATCTTTAGATTTATAAAGGATTGTGAATAATTCCTGACAGCAGCAAATGTTAAGTCATAAAGCTCTGTGTATCTGAAGCCTTCCTCTTACTGTTTCTTCTTAGTAAGTCAATTGAAGGTAATCGGAGATTAATCATTGATCAAGGAGAAAATCTGTTTGTGTCATGACAGATTCAGAGGTTTGTGTATTACCAAATTTTAAATAAGATCCTCTTACTTTCACACTTTTTTCTGGAAAATATTTTAATGTTATTTTTAATACTGTTTTAAAATACTAGTAGAAATTCACACTTGTTGTGTGTTTTCTTTGTGCCAGGAACGACTAAGTGCTTTATATGAATTAACTTTTTAAAAAATATCCTCTGAGGCTTTGGCAGATGATAAAGCAAATAAAAGGTAGTAAAGTAACTCGCCAAGAGTCACACGCCTTAGAAGTGGCTGAAGTAAGTTTCCTTAGCAACGTTGCTCCATAGCTTCTGTACTAAACCATCATCCTCTTCTGCCTCTCAGAGCTATATGTTGTGTATGATATTAACCCCATGTAGTACTTACTACTTTTCTTTACATCTATTTTATCAAGTCAAATACCAATCTTCACATATATAGAATGTCATCTCCAAGAACCACAGGGTAAATTAGATCATTCTTGATCCACTTCCTCTCACCTTCCATTCTTTCTCACCATAAATTGTCGGGGACATCTACTGGTCTGCTCTATAAGTCATCCTCCATACTTGATTTATAAAATCCATATGAGTGTGGCTCTTACCATCGTAACATGACATTGTCCTTTACTGCAATGTAAACTCTTTCATATTAGGCAGGAACAACTCAGGATTACTGTGCTTGCAGAGAGCTAGCTCTTTTTTTTTTTCTTTTTCTGTGTGTATGTGTGTGTGTGTGTGTGTATCCTCTTAAATTGTATTTTGTAAACAAAAGAAGAAAAACAAGTGGCCAATCATCAATGAGTGAAAGTAGTAAGACTACCTCATAGAGAATATTTCTGATTCAGAAGGAATATCTTTCTTCTAATTTATGCCTTGTTAATTCCATCATAGGTAAGAAAGACCGTATATTACCTGCCCTGACAATGTCACACAGATATTATACTGATCAAACTCTAAATTGATTTCTGAATAAATATGAGATGGTATTACCAATGGGTTGCTAGTATCTTCTGCTGTTTACTTAGTGCTTGTGCATATTTTATTGTGTTTTCCAACTTCAGTCCGTCTTCTAAGCCAAATGTTGAAACAGTTTTCACATGGTAACATTTCACCTTACATTATTTACTTCCCTATTATGATTCATATGTGAATATGTTAATAAACTTGACATTTTCTAGGTAATAGATTTATTATTGTCCCAAAGAAATGATCATTCGAAAGTATCTATATCTATCTGTATGTCTTTCTCCTCTTTTTCATTCTTTGAAATGAAATATACATTCCCTTGAACTGCAGGAGGTGGCAGCATGAGGGAAATAAATTGTTCCAGCAAAAGAAAAGATTGGTTAGCACAGCTGGCATGCCTGAGTGTCGGTAATCATCCAGGACATCATTGAGCTAAGGCTTCTCCCACTGATCTTTCAAATAATACCTTTAAGCTGAGGACTAAGAATATCAGCATCTGTCAGTTCATTTACTAATTAAAATAAGCACATCTCCATGTGGTTAAAATGACATTAAAAATTTTAATGTTATGTTCATGAAAGAGATAAATTTATAAATAAAAATAATCACACCATTTTTTTCCCAATTCTCCCAACTCAGCCTAGAAGTTGATTCCTTTTTTTTTTCCCCTGGATTTTATGCTCCAAAATCCTAGGCAGGAAATAAATGGAGGATTATTTCCTATGGAATCACTGATTTAAGTGACATTTGGTGCTCTTATAAGAGGTGTCTGAGAACGTAAAATTTGCCCAAAGGTCTTGTGAATAATCATCAGGATTTCTCTTACCTAGCTATGGGTACATATTGTAGTCCTCTGGAGAAATTAAATCACTTTTTCTTCCTACTGTGCAGGAATATATTGGGGAGCTTCTATCTTATTCAGCTCCTAGAAACCCTCATGTTAGAAAAGTACCTGAAGATCCTCAATTTCAATGCCTCTGAAGACTTTGAAGTGGAGCAATAAGAAGCTATTGCTAAAGGTGAACAGCAGGGGCACTTGCTTTGGTCGGGGAGAATGTCTTATTTAGAGGACTGCAAATTTAAATTCTGCATTCTCCTTGTTTGTATCTTGGCAATGATGCCCAGAAGTTCAGTTTTGCTCTTGTCATTGGAGGGATCAAAGAACAGCACTGAATTCTTTTTTGTAGTCACCATGACAAAGTTCCAAATCTATTAGTATTTTGACATATCACGAAAGCCCTGTGGCTATGAGGACTCCAGTATATAGAAAGGAATCTTTTGGAGGGCATGAAGGATTTCAATAAAGTAGGCAATGAATTTTGTATAAAGTCTAAATGGGCTTTTATTCTTTAACAACCAAGTGCCTGCTAATACTAGACTTACCCAACACTTTAACAAGTCATATTTAGATGAAAAATTCTTGGGTCTTTAAAAGTCTAACACTGTCAGCTTAGCACTTATTGGCCATTTACTTTGTGTGAGGCTCCATGCTAAGCAACATGGGGAAATAAAGAGATAAATAAGACAAAAGTCATGCTCCCAAGAAGCCACTGTTTGTTTGAACGGTCAATCTCTCTGCCAAAAGTTCCCTGCCTCCTCAACTTCTGGAAAGACCATGCTGTGACTTCACAGGTAACATTAAAGTCAAGTAAATATAATTTGCTTTATTATTTTAGATTTTCACAATGATCCTTGAAATAACTGGAGTTACCAGTTATTATAACTAGATACCCTAAATCATGCCATAAACAATCTTTTATATGCAAATACGTTCCTTGAAACTGATTTTGCACATTTATAAAACAATGACCAACGCTTTGGATATTGACCCTATGTCACCAAGACATCTTATAGTAGGTTCTAGCGGACAAAAACTATGCAAAGTAATTCAAATTCTTAAGAAAACATATTGGACAACCTAGCTCTGGCATACACAGTTAGTCTTAAGTAATCAGAATACTTCATTAAACTGAATATTAAAATCTTGGAGTATGCTTGAAGGCAGCTTAAGGTTTCTGTGTACCTAATTATGTATGTGTGTGTTTGCATTTGTATATAAAGAGTTCATTGTTAGTACTTTTCTCAGCATGGATTGTTAGTACTTTTCTCAGCATGTTCAAATTAACGAAATGAAGATTTTGGTTTTACTTTCCATTATTCCAGTGTCTAAAAATTTAAGCCAGAAAGAAGAGACATGACAGTGAATTTACTTATAGATGCTGATCTGTAAAGTAAATGTAGCCTACTTTTTTTTTCCTGTTTCTGTCTTCTAGTCCTCTTCATAATCTGTCCAATAATCTCATAATTATTCAAACAGTTCTGGTGCTGCACACAGAGCACAATAAAGACTAGCACACCATGCTTCAGCAGTTCTATAGTCATTTATTATCAAGATTAGACATTCTCAAGAAAATCGTGTTTTAACTAATTCTACTTTGAGGATTCAGTAGAAGGAGAGGATGAGATAGAAAAAGGACAATCACACTTTTTAAAACTCTTTTTCTGTTTTTCATTATTCAAGTAACAGTAAGGAAGGTAACGCATCAGGAAGGAATATACTATCTAAACATTTTTAAGGAAAACATACATAATTACATCTTAGCTCTACTTATGGTAAAATTTGAGGGCAATGACTTTTTCTGCCTAAAATCTCCATGTGGCTGCAAAAATGTGTGCATAATGTAATAATAGAACGTATTTACTAATACTACTATAACAAAATAAATATGATCTCATTGATAATCTCGGATGTTAAACTCAGCTTTAGTATTATTATAGCAAAAACACAGTGTCATCTATTTTTTATTTTAGCCATGATGTCAGATCAACAAATGAGTTTGCTCTCAGGATATTTCAAAGTCTATTTTGTTTTCCCTCAGGAAGTCTTGATAAATCAGTAAGTGTTGTTAAATATCTGCATATTTTTTCAGAACATAACTTTGTTGAGATGTTTCTTAGAGCACTGCTTTCAGTGAGATGCAGTTGGAAGAGCCTTAGACTTGGACATAAATACCTGGGGTTCAAGTTTTAGACCTCTTAATAACTACAACTTTAGTAATGTATTAATTTCTCTGAGTGTTAGACTCATTTTCCTGAACACGGTGGTATTATTCCTTTCTTGCAGTGCTTCAATAATACCCTAGGTCAAAATCAATTTGTAAACTGAAATGCACTACTTGCTTGTGCATTATCATAGCAAATAAATACGTTGCGTGTGTATGGTGGCAAAAGAATTGGACTGGACACCTACCAAAATGGCAAGAAAAACTATTTAAGACTATTGCAATAGGGGGTCAAAATTACTGCAGTGGGGAAGAGATTGAATTCAACTCTGCAGAAACAAAAGGTGGGAGGATTCTTAAATGCTGGGTGAATTAATGGAAAAGTACTGGAAGGTATTAGGGGAGAGGTTGGTCAGTGTGATTAGGCCATCTGTGTTCGCTAATTATTGCTTATTGAAGTTACATTCCCACATTCCCCACAGAGACTGGGAAATAGAGGCCCCATCTTTTTTTTTTTTTTTTTTTTTTTAAGACGGTGTCTCACTCTGTCGCTCAGGCTGGAGTGCAGTGGTGTGATCTTGGCTCACTGCAACGTCTGCCTCCCGGGTTCAAGTGATTCTCCTGCCTCAGCCTCCCAGAAGCTGGGATTTCAGGCGCCCATCACCACACTGGCTAATTTTTGGACTTTTGGTAGAGATGGGGTTTTACTATGTTGGCCAAGTATTCTTGAACTCCTGAACTCAGGTGATCTGCTCGCCTTGGCCTCTCAAAGTGCTGGGATGACAGGGGCGAGTCACTGTGCCTGGCCTGCCCCGACTTTCTTGATGATTACATTTCAAAGTCAAGATGATGGGAGAAGATTTACATCTTAAGAAGGCAGAGGCAGAGAAATAATTTACAATGGCAAGTGTTCTAAAGTGAATGCTCTAAGAATAAGAAAAGGAACTTTGGTGGCCTGTGGTCAGAAAGAAGCCTGTCTAAAGTTCAATCAGTCTAAGGATGCCTTGGTCAATGTGTGTCAAGATGGTAAAACTCCACAGGGAAAAACAAACAGCTAAATCAGCAGTCACAAATCTACATTATATTCCCTCATTCTGTTCACTGCTGACTGACATTCAGCTATCAGTGCCACTATATGCTGAAATTCCCTACTGTATGCTGAAAATATAGTAACAATTTTGGGAATTTATTTTTGGTATTAGAGTTGTAAATGCATAATTAATTATAGGCAAGTGCTTAAATGATAACAATGACAAGGACATTTGCAGTGAATTTTTTTTTTTCTGAGATTTATTGATGTACATATCCCGATGAACTTATGTCATAAAAAATATATGCAGACTTTGCCCCTTAATTTAGGTAAATAAAGTAAGGGTTTATTTCAGTGTTGATGAATTCCTTCAGACATTGCTGCCAGAGACTATTGCTGCATAGACTATTATCCATGCAGAGTCACATATCTTTGGACAGCTTAATTTTTCCTGGGTCCTTGCTCCATGCTTCTGTGGGGGAGGTATTTGACCTTCTCAATCCTTTTTTCAATGATCTTGCATTTTTATTGCAGTGGTGGAACTCAGAGTTGCTAAATAGCAGTTGTTTAATATGGTAGGGGTGTTCTTTGACCATGTTAAATTGTTGAATCTTGACAGTATTTTCTGATATAGCCAGTGACCTGGGTGCTCATTGATTTAGTGAATAATGAGGTTCAGAATTTAAATTCCCACAATTCATTACAGTGAGAAAATGAAAAATAGCAATTGCATTGTTTAATACCTCGTGGTTATAAGGTACCACCACACACATGGATTTATTTGCTTCTTAAAACAATCTTGCAAATTTAGTAAATCTTGACTTCATTGTACAGGAAACAAAATAGGTTTAGGGAGATTCCGTAACACGTGAAAATTTGCACAGAGAGTAAGGGTTAGATCTGGGTCCAGAAGTCTGTTCTGCAGGGTAAGAGAAACAGCACGGGGATACTGGCCAGAATACAAATTTTAGAAACACATCAGATCTTGCGCTCAAACACTTTACTGACTAATTTTTTTTATTTGAATTAAGTCAAATCTAGCAATTCTTTCTTGATTTATAAAAAATAAAAAAATTAAAAACCTCATAAGTGTCTTACCTATAAAAGGGATTTTTATACATTAATTGTCATTCCACTTTCTATCACATTCTCCTCTTTCCCTCTCTGGCCGTGAACACATTGTTCTTTCTGTCATATCATGCATTTTTGCTAAAAAGTAAAATAAGAAATCTGAATATATGATTCTATAATTTTAAAATCAACTTCAGGTATAATTTCCATACAATAAAATCTACCCATTCTACCTTTATGATATGATGACTTTTGATGTATATACACAATAGTATAAGTACTACCACAATCAAGATTCAGTGATAACTCATGCCTCTTTTTTCGGCATTCTTTATCCCCGATTTCAGCAGTTGGCAACATTAAGGTTTTGTCTTTTCCAGAATGTCACATAAATGGAGTCATACAATGTGGAACCCTTTGATTCCGGTTTCGTTAATCGTCTGTGTTGATACAGGCATCAGCTGCTGGTTGCTTTTTATTGCTGAGTGTGGATGTACCATAATTTTTCTGTTCATTTACTTGTTGTTGCACATTTCACTTGTTTTCAGGTTTGTCTATCGTGAGTAAAGCTGCTTTAAACAATACACTGTAAGTCTTCCTGAGGGCATGTGATTTCATTTTTCTTGATTAAATACCCATGAGTGGAGATAAGGGTGGGGCCGTTTTATAGGATTTGGGTAGGTAAAGGAAAATTACAAAGGGGGATTGTTCTCTGGCGGGCAGGAGTGAGAGTCACAAGGTGCTCAGTGGGGGAGTACAAGTCTCTCAATGTTTTACCATTATTTTGGCTACCTGGGAGCATTCACATTTTTAAATAAATTTAGGAACCAGTTTATCTGCTTGAACAAAAAGCCTACTGAGATTTTGATTGGGATTGCATTGAATATGCAGATAAATATGGGAAGAATTACTGGCTCAACAATATCGAGTGTTCAGATCCATCAACATATTGTATTCTCCATTTATTTAGGTCTTTAATTTCTCTGAGCAAAGTATATAGTTTTAGCTATTAATCTTGAGTATTTTGTGTTTTCGATGTTATTGTAAATGATATTGATTTCTTAATGATAATTTATTGGGATTATGCTGATATACACTTAAATTTTGTTTATTGACCTTGTATACTATGAGTTTCCCAAAATCACCATCTGTTCTAGCAGATTTTTGGATATACCTTATGCTATACAACAACAAAAACCGTAACGTTTTTGGATACAAAAAATTTTACTTCCAATATGTTTTTCTCCTACTTCTTTTTCTCAGTTTATTGCAGTAGCTATTACTGGAATAGAAGTGGTGGAAGACATTCTTACCTTCATCCTGATCTTAAGATGAAGTCATTTAGTTTCTTTTACCACTAACAATATGATACTAGCTGTAATTGTTTTGGTAGAAGTCTTTTATCAAAGAAATACATCAAGTTAGTTCCCTTCTACACCATTGGTGAGAAATTTTTTTTAAATATCAAGAAAGGGTGTTGCATTTTGTCAGTGTTCTTTCTGCATTTATTGATATGATATCTTTTCGATATATTGCTGCATGTTGAGTATAATTTACTTATTCTCTAATTTATTGAAAAAGAAGCGTCAAAATTTCCAAATTTAATTGAAACTTATCATTTTTTTCTTTAAATTCAATTGTGTTTTATTAGAGACAGGGTCTCACTCTGCTACCCAGGCTGGAGTGCCATGGCATGATCATAGCTCACTGTAATCTCAAACTTTTTGACTCAGAGGACCCTTGTGCCTCAGCCTCTTGAGTGCTAGGACTACCGGTGTGTACCACCACACATAGATACTTTTTTATATTGTTTTCTGGAGATAGGATCTTGCCATGTTACCCAGATTAGTCTCAAACTTCTGGCCTCAAGCAATCCTGCCACACCCTCCCAAAGTGCTGTCATTATAGGTATAAGCCACCACACCCAGCCGAAATCCAATTTTTGAAATGTATTTTGAAGCTCTTAGGTGTATACATATTTAGGTTTTCAATGTCTTCTTGATGAATTGACTTCTTTGTTATTATCAAATGGCCTCTTTGTAATTTCTTATACTTATATTGTCTGATATTAACATGGCAATTTCAGTTTTCTTTGGTTTAATATTTGAACACTATATCTGTACCCTCCTATTATTTTATCCATATATTTGTTGCTGAAAATATTTTTAAGACAGCATGTAGTTTGGTCTTGCTTTCTTATTTATTCCAACAATATTCAACTATTAATTGGAATTTTAATGCAATTATTGTTTAATATGATTTTTAAACTTTTAAGAAGATAAAATTTGAGAAAAATATCTTTTGTGCGTAGCCACATGTGCGCCATCTCCAATTGCTCTTTATTAATTTATGCAGATCAACATTTGCATCTGTTATCATTTTTCCTCTGCCTGAGAACTTCCTTTAACGTTTCTTCTAGGCCAGGTGTAGTGGCTCATGCCTGTAAATCCCGGCAGTTTGGGAGGCTGAAGTGGGAGGTTTGGTTGAGGCCAGGCATTTGAGACCAACTTGGACAACATATCAAGACACTTCCTCTACAAAACATGAAAACATTAGCTGGACATGGTTTCTTATGCCTATAGTCCTAGTTACCAAGGAGACAGAAGTAGGAGGATAGCTTGAGCTCAGAAGTTCGAGGTTACAGTGAGCTATGATCGTGGCATTACACTCCAGTGTGGGCAACAGAGCAAGACTCTGTGTCAAAATAAAATAAAATAAACATATATATATATACACACACACACACACTTATGTATATATACAAAATTCAACTAGAGCTATATATATATGATACTACTATATATATTTTTATATATATATACATTTCTAGTAGAGCAAGATTGCCAGCAGTGAATGATCTCAGCTTTTGTTTATCTAAATCTGTCTTTATTCCAACTTCATTTTTTGAAAGATAGTTTTGCTCTGTGTAGAATTCTAAGTTAACAGCACTTTTTCCTACAGTACTTTCTCAGTATTTCTCTATCTCTGGCTTGCACAGTTAATTTTTACTTTTTAATTTTTTACTTTTTATTTTTTTTCACTTTTATTTTAGATTCAGGAGTACATGTGTGGGTTTGTTATGTAGTCATATTGCATGTTATGGGAGTTTGCTATACAGATTATTTTATTACCCAGGTAATAAGCATAGCTACCTGATAGGTAGTTTTTCAATCCTTAACTTCCTCCCACCTTCCACCTCAGCAGATCCTAGTGTCTGTTGTTCCTTTCTTTGTGTCCATGTGTACTCAATGTTTAGCTTCCACTTATACATGAGAACATGTGGTATTTGGTTTTCTGTTGTGTTAGTTCACTTAAGATAATGACCTCCAGGTCCTTTCATGTTGCTGCAAAGGACATGTTCTCATTCTTTCTCATGGCTATATAATGTCCCATAGTGTATATGTACCACATTTTCTTCATCCAGTCTACCATTGATGGGCATCTAGGTTGATTCTATGTCTTTGCTACTGTAAATAGTGCTGTGATGGACATATGAGAACAATTTTTGGTAGAACAATTTTTATTCCTCTGAGTATATACTTAATAATGGGACTGCTGGGTTGAATGATATTTCCGTTTTAAGTTCTTTAAGAAATTGCCAGATGGCTTTCCACAGTGTCTGAACTATTAGGTTCCTAGCAGCAATATAAAAGCATTCCCTTTTCTCCACAACCTCTCTAGTATCTGTTACGTTTTCTTTTTAATGATAGCCATGCTGACTGGTGTGAGATGATATCTTACTGTAGATATGACTTGTATTTCTCTAGTGATTAGTGATGTTGAACATTTCTTCATATTCTTGTTGGCCATGTGTATGTCTTCTTTTGAAGAGCATCTCTTCCTGTCTTTTGCTTACATTTTAAATTAGTTGTTGTTTTTTACTTGTAAATTTGTTTAAGTTCCTTATAGATTCTGAATATTAGACCTTTGTTCGATGGATAGTTGGCAAATATTTTTGCCCATTCTGTAGGTTGTCTGTTTACTCTCTTGATAGTTTCTTTTGCCCATTAGTTTAATTAGGTCCTATTTGTCAATTTTCATGTATGTTGCAATTGCTTTTAGTGTCTTTCTCATGAAATCTTTGCCAGGACCCATGTCCAGAATAGTATTTCCTAGGTTATTTTCTGGAATATTTATAGTTTTAGGTTTTACATTTAATTATTTAATCTATTTTGAGTTGATTTTTTATGTGATATAAGGATGGGTACCATTTTCAATCTTCTCATATCCCTAGGCAGTTATCCAAGCACTATTTATTGAATAGGGAGTTCTTTCCCCACTGATTATTTTCATCAACTTTGTCAAGTATCAGATGGTTGTAGGTGTGCAGTTTTATTTCTGGGCTATCCTGTTGTAGTCGTCTATGCATCTATGCATTTTTATACTGGTGTCATGGTGTTTTGATTACTATAGCCTTGTAGTATAGTTTAAAGTAGGGGTATGTGATGACTCAAGTTTTGTTTTTTGTTTTACTTATGATTGCATTAGCTATTCAGGCTATTTTTTGGTTAGATATGAATTTTAGAATAGTTTTCTAATTATGTAAATAATGTAATTAGTAGTTTGATAGGAATGTATTAAATCTGTAAATTGCTTTGGGCAGAAATGGCCATTTGAACAAAATTGATTCTTTCTATCCATGAGAATGGAATTTTAAAAATTTGTTTGTGTCATCTCTGCTTTTTTTCAGCAGTGTTTTGGAATTCTCATTGTAGATATCTTTTCAGTCCCTGGTAAGCTGTATTCCTGGGTATTTTATTCTTTTTGTGGCTATTGTAAATTGGTTCACGGTCTTTTTTAAAACTTTTAAACATTGTTTTTAAAAATTTGTGTGTACATAGTAGGTGCATATATTTATGGGGTACATGAGATGTTTTGATGCAGGCATGCAATGTGAAATAAGCACAGTGTGGTGAATGAGATATTCATATTCTTAAGCATTTGTCCTTTGAATTACCAAGAATCTACTTATATTCTTTAAGTTAAAATATACAATTAAGTTATTATCGACTATAGTCACCCTATTGTGTTATCAAATAGCAGGTCTTATTCATTCTTTCTATTTGTTTGGTACCACTTAACCATCCCCACCACCTCCTCAGCCCCCCACTATTCTTCCCACCCTCTGGTAAACATCCTTCTTTTATGTCCATGAGTTGAATTGTTTTGATTTTTAGATCCTGCAAATAAGTGAGAACATGTGATGTTTGTCTTCTTGTGCCTGGCTTATTTCACTTAACAGAATGATCTTCAGTTCCATCGAAGTTGTTATAAATGACTGGATCTCATTTTTTATGGCTGAATAATACTCCTTCGTGTATATATATGTGCCACATTTTCTTTATCCATCCATCTGTTGATGGACACTCAGTTTGCTTCCAAATCTCAGCTATTGCAAACAGTGCTGCCATAAACATAGGTGTGCAGATACATCTTCAGTATACTGATTTCCTCTCTTCGTGTATGTACCTGCCACTGGGATTGCTGGATCATATGGCAGCTCAATTTTTAGTTTTAAGAGGAACCTCCAAATTGTTCTCCTTAGTGGTTGTACTCATTTACATTCCCACCAACAGTGTACAAGGATTCTCCTTTCTTCACATTCATGCCAGCATTTGTTATTGTCAGTATTTTGGATATAAGCCTTTTTTTTTTTTTTTTTTTTTTTTTT
>NW_012118932.1:6000946-6010163 GCF_000951035.1 Colobus angolensis palliatus
CTCAGCCTCCTGAATAGCTGGGATTACAGGTGTGCACAACCACGCCTGGCTAATTTTTGTATTTTTAGTAGAGACAGGGTTTCCCCATGTTGGCCGGGCTGTTCTCGAGCTCCTGACCTCAAGTGATCTGCCTGCTTTGGCCTCACAAAGTGCTAGGATTACAGGCGTGAGGCACCGTGCCTGGCTGGATATAAGCCTTTTTAACTGGAGTGAGATTATATCTCATTGTAGTTTTGATTCATATTTCTCTCATGATCAGCGATGTTGAACACATTTTTTATATGCTGTATGCTGTGTGTAGGTCTTCTTTTGAGAAATGTCTATTCAAATCTTTTGACCATTTTTTGATCAGATTATTAGATTTTTTTCAGTAGAGTTGTTTGAACTCCTTATATATTCTGATTATTAGTACCCTGTCAGATAGGTAGTTTGCAAATATTTTCTCCCATTCTGTGGGTTGTATTTTTACTTTGTTGGTTGTATCCTTTGCTATGCAGAAGCTTTTTTTTTTATTTTAAGTTCTGGGATACATGTGCAGAAAGTACAGGTTTGTTACATAGGTATGCATGTGCATGTTGGTTTGAAATCTGTCTTCTGGGTTTTTTGTTTGTTTGTTTGTTCTGTTTTGTTTTGTTTTTGAGGTGGAGTCTCACTCTGTCACCCAGGTTGGGGTGGAATGGCACCATCTTGGCTCACTGCAACTCCCACCTTTAAGTCATTCTCCTGCCTTAGCCTCCCTAATAGCTGAGATTAGAGGGGCATGCTGCCACGCCTGGCTAATTTTTTTATTTTTTAGTAAAGACAGGGTTTCACCATGTTGCCCAGGCTGATCTTGAACTCCTGAGCTCAGGCAATCCACCTGCCTTGGCCTCCCAAAGTGCTAGGATTACAGGTGTGAGCCACCTTACCCACCTGTCTTCTAGGTTTTAAGCCCTGCATGGATTAGGTATTTGTCCTAATGCTTTCCCTCCCCTTGCCCACCACCCCCGACAGGCCCCGGTGTGTGATGTTCCCTCCCTGTGTCCACGTGATCTCATTGTTCAACTCCCACTCATGAGTGAGAACATGTGGTGTTTGGTTTTCTGTTCCTGTGTTAGTTTGCTGAGAATGATGGGTGCTATGCAGAAGCTTTTTAACTTGATGTGGTCCTATTTGTTCATGTTTGCTTTGGTTGGTTGTGTTTGTGGGGTATTGCTCAATAAATCTTTGCCCAGAACAATGTCCAGGAGATTTTCCCCAGTGTTTTCTTGTGGTAATTTAATAGTTTGAGGTCTTACATTTGAGTCTTTAATTCATTTTTATTTGATTTTTGTATATAGTGAGAGATAAAGGTCTAGTTTCATTCTTCTGCATATGGATATCCAGTTTTCACAGAACAATTTATTGAAGTCAACAATTTATTGAAGTGGGTCTTTTGTGGTTCCATGTAAATTTTTGGATTTTTTTTCTATTTCTGTGAAGACTGTTATTGGTATTTTTATAGGGATTGCATTGAATCTGTAGATTGTTTGGGATAGTATGGACATTTTAACAATATTAATTCTTTCGATTCATAAACATATTTTCCCATTTCTTGATATCCTCTTGAATTTCCTTCATGAGTGTTTTATAGTTTTCATTATAGAAATCTTCCACTTCTTTGGTTAATTTCTAGGTATCAAATTCTATGTATGGATATTGTAAATGGGATTACTTTTTAAATTTCTTTTGCACCTCGTTCCCTGTTGGCATATAGAAATGCTAGTGATTTTTGCATATTGATTGTTTATCCTGCAACTTTGTTGAGTTTTTTTTTTTTTTTTTACCAGTTCTATTAGTTTTCTTGTGATGTCTAGGTTTTTCCAAATATGAGATCACATAATCAGCAAATAAGAATAATTTGACTTCTTCTTTTCCAGTATGGTCACCCTTTATACCTTTCTCTTGTCTGATTGCTCTAGCTAGGACTGACAGTACTACACTGAATAACAATAGTGGCAGTGGGCATCCTTGCTGTGTTCCAGTTCTTAGACGAAAGGCTTTCAGGTTTTTTTTTTTTTTCCCCCTACTCAGTATGATACTAGCTATGGGTCTGTAGTATATAGTTGTTATTGTGTTGAGATATGTTCCTTTTATATCCAGATTTTAAAGGATTTTTATCATGAAGGGATGCTGAATTTTATCAAATGCTTTCTCAGCATCAATTGAAATGATTGTATGGGTTTTATCCTTTATTCTGTTGATATGATGTATCATGTTGATTGATTTATGTATGTGGAACCATCCTTGCATCGCAGGGATAAATCCCACTTGGTCGGGATGAGTAATCTTCCTAATATATTGTTGAATTTGGTTGACTTGTATTTTGTTGAGAATTTTTGCATCGATATTTATGAGATATTGGCTAACAGTTTTTTTTTTTTTAATGTGTCTTTGTCTTGTTTTGGTATCAATGTAATACTGGCCACATAAAATGAGTTTGGAAGTATTCTGTCCTTTATTTTCAGAATAGTTTAAGTGGGATTAGTATCATTAGTTCTTTTTTAAATGTTCAGTGGAATTCAGCAGTGAAGCAATCAGGTCATGGGCTTTTCCTTACTGGGTGACTTTTTATTACGTCTTCGATCTCATTAGTTGTTATTGTTCTGTTCAGGTTTTGGATTTCTTTCTGGCTCAATCTTGGTAAGTTGTATGTATCTAGGAATTTGTCCATGCCTTCTAGGTTTTCCAATTTGCTGGCATATACTTGCTAATAGTAGCCACTAACGATCCTTTGAATTTCTGCAGTATCAGTAGTAATATCTTCCTTTTCATTTATGATTTTATTTATTTAGATCTTCTATTTTTTTTCTCAGTCTGGCTAGAGTTTTGGCAACTTTGTTTAACTTTTCAAAAAACAACTCCTTGTTTCGTTGATCTTTGGTATTTTTTAATTTCAATTTCATTTATTTCTGCTCTGATCTTTATTTTCTTTTCTTCTACTGATTTGGGGTTTGGTTTGCTCTTGATTTTCTAATTATTTCAGATGTATTGTTAAATGTTTTAATTTGAAGTTTTTTCTTTCTCTCTTTTGATATAGGCACTTACAGCTATAAACTTCCCTCTGAGTACTGCTTTTGCTGTATCCCATAGGTTTGATATATTGTATTTCCATTATCATTTGTTTCAGGAAGTTTTTCAGTTTTCTTCTTAATTTCTTCATTGATCCACTGATCATTCAGGTGCATGTTTAACTTGATGTATTTGTGTAATTTGTGTAACTAATACCAAGAGGAATTTCCAAAATTCCCTTTGTTATTAATTTCTAGTTTTCTTCAGTTGTGGTCCAAGAAGATGCTTGATATCATTAATATTTCAAATTTTGAATGTTTTAAGACTTGTTTTAACCTAACATATGGTCTATCTTTGAGAATGATCCGTGTGCTAAGGAAAAGAATGTGTATTCTGCAGCTCTTGAATGAAATATTCTGTACATAATCTATTTGATCCATTTGATCTGTATTGCAGATTAAGTCTCATGCTTCTTTGTTGATTTTCTGTGTGAAAAATTTGTACAATGCTGAAAGTGAAATGTTGAAGTCTCCAGCTATTATTATATTGGGGCTATCTGCATCTTTAGCTCTAAGAATATTTCCTTTATATATCCTAGTGCTCCTGTGTTGGGTGCATGGATATTTAAAATTGTTAAATGCTCTTGCTGAATCAACCTCTTTATCATTACAGAGTGACCTTCTTTGTCTCTTCCTATAGTTTTTGTTTTGAAATCCATTTTCTCTGATGTAAGCATAGCTACTCCTGCTCTTTTTTGTTCCCATCTGCATGGAGTATATTTTTCCATCACTTTATTTTCAGTCTTTATGCTTCTTAGTAAATGAAGTCTTTCAATGGGTCTTGCTTTTTTATCCATTTACCCAGTTTACATCTTTTCATTGAAGAGTTTAGTCCTTTATGCTTAATGTTATTATTGATAAATAACTACTTACTCCTGGTATTTTGCTATTTGTTTTCCAGTTGTTTTGTAGTATTATCTTCCTTTCATTCGTTCGTGTCTTCCTCTAGTGAAGATAATTTTCTCTGGTGATATTATTTAGTTTCTTGCTTTTTATTTTCTGTGTATCCATTGTATGTTTTTATGTCTGAGGTTACCATGAGGTTGCAAACACTATCTTATAACCCATGATTTTAACCTGAAAACAACACTATTTGCATAAACAAATAAACAAGCAGAAAGAAAGCTAATAAAAACTCTCCTTAACTTTCTCCCCCCAGCTTTTAACTTTTTGTTTTTCCATTTCTATTTTATTTTACTGTCTATGTCTTGAAAAGTTGTTGCAGTTTTTTTTTTTTTTTTTATTGGTTCATTATATAGTCTCTCTACTTAGGACCAAAGTAATTCACATACCATAGTTACAGTGTGATAATATTCTGTGTTTTTCTGTATATTTACTATTACCAGTAAGTTTTGTACCTTCAGGTGATTATTTATTGCTCATTAATGTCCTTTTCTTTTTGGAGAAGTACTCCCTTTAGCATTTCTTGTAGGATGGGTCTGGTATTGATGAAATCCCTCAGCTTTTGTTTGTCAGGGAAAGTATTCTCCTTCATATTTGAAGGATATTTTCAACCAGATATACTATTCTAGACTGAAGGTTATTTTCCTTCAGCACTTTAAATATGTCATGCCACTCTTTCCTGGCCAGTAAGGTTTCCACTGAAAAGTCTGCTGCCAGATGTATTGAAGCTCCATTTTATGTTATTCATTTCTTTTCTCTTGCTGCTTATAGGATTCTTTCTTTATCCTTGACCTTTGGGAGTTTAATTAATAAATGCATTGAGATAGTATCATTTGGATTAAATCTGCTTGGTGTTCTGTAGCCTTTTGGTGCTTGGATATTAATAGCTTTGTCAAGGTTTGGAAAGTTTCCTGTTATTATCTCTTTAAAGAAAATTTCTACCCCTGTCTCTTTCTCTACTTTTCCTTTCAGGCCGATAACTCTTAGGCTTGCCTCTTTTAGGCTATTTTCTAGGTCCTGTAGACATGCTTCATTCTTTTTTCTTCTTTTTCTTAATCTCTTCTGACTGTGTATTTTCAGAGAGACTGTCTTCAAACTCACTAATTCTTTCTTCTGCTTGATTCATTTTGGTATTAAAGGACACTGATGCATTCTTTATTATGCAAATTGCGTTTTTCAGCTCAAGAATTTCTGCTTGATTCTTTTTAAATATTTCAATCTCTTTGTTAAATGTATCCGACAGAATTTTGAATTCCTTCTCTGTGTTATCTTGAATTTTCTTGAGTTTCCTCAACACAGCTATTTTGAGAGCTTGTTTGGAGTTCTAGCAGGGGAATGCAGCTACTAATATACCCTTGTCCAAAAACCAGTCCTCCTCTATTGGAGATTGTCATCTTCTTTGACCAAGCACCCAGTTTTGGGAAGGATGCACATGGAGCAGTGAGGGAGTAAGGGGACACCTGCCTAGCCAGCCAGATCAGGTGAATCAACTGTGGACATCAATGGGGTGACAGATGTCACAGCCAGATCACCCTCACATTCAACGCAGCTCTTTTGAATTCTCTGTCTGAAAGGTCACATATCCCTGTTTCTCCGGATTGATCTCCAGTGCCTTATTTAGCTCATTTGGTGAGGTCATATTTTCCTGAATGGTTTTGTTGCTAGTAGATGGTCTTTGGTGTCTGGGCATTAAAGAGTTAGATATTTGTTGTAGTCTTCACTATCTGGGCTTCTTTGTAGCTCTCCTTCTAGGGAAGGCTTTTCATTTATTTGAAAGGACTCGGGTGTTGTGACCTAAGCGGTTTCTGTTTTAGGGGACAACCCAAGCAAGCAATGCTGAGGTTTTTGCAAACTCATCATTGCCTTGATGCTTTGGACAATACCCTGGAGAATTATCTGGGTTACCAGACAAAGACTCTTGTTCTCTTTCCCTATATTCTCCTAAACATACAGACTGCCTGTCTTTGTTCTGAGCCACCTAAAGCTGGAGATAGAGTGACACAAAAACCCTTGGGGCCTCCACCACTATTATTTTCCTGAGGCAAACCTGAAGCCATCATAGCACTGAGGCTTGCACAAGGCCTGCCGTAACCACTCCCTGGCTATTGCCACGTTCCTCAAGGCCCTGGGGCCCTACAATCACTATGTGGCAAAGCCAGCCAAGTTTGTATCCTTCCTTTTAGGATGGTGAGGCCCCCCAGGCCCTGGGTGGCTCCAGGAGAGTGGTCTGGCAGTCAGAGACTAGAATCACCCTTCTTAGAAGTCTACCTGGTGTTCTATTGCATTGTGGCTGAGCTGGCACTCAAACCAAAAGATTCAATTTATTCCCTCTTCTTTCTCCTTTCTCAAGGCGAAGGAGCCTCACCCCGTAGCCACAGCCACCCCTGACCATGAAGAGTACTGCCAGACTACCACTAATGTTCCCTTAAGGCTCAAGGTCTCCTAAGTCAGCTTGTGGTTAATGCTGCCTGGCCTGGGACTCACCCTTCAGGGAAGTGGGCTCTCCTCTGGCCCAGGACAGGTCTAGAAATGTTGTTCAAGAGTCAAGTGCTGAAATTGTGGACCCCAAGAGCCCTCTTGGTGCTCTAGCCCCCTGTGGCATAAGGTGCAAGACAAAGTCCCCTTCACTTTTCCCTCTGCTTTTCTCAATTAGAAAGTTTTGCCCTGTAGCTATCACAGCTGGTAATGTACTGTGTCTCACTTGAATCCAACAAGTCTCAGAGGCTTACCCAGTGCCATCGATGTAGTACCTGGGTATTGCTGCTGGTTAGCCAGGGGCCAAGGGCCCTTCCATTAGCAGGTGAGGAATGCCAGCAGAACTGGGTCTTTTCCTTCAAAGCAGAGGGTTCTTTTCTGGTTCAGGGTGTGTCTAGAAACATCATCTGGGAGCTAGGGCCTAGAATGGGGGCCTCATGACTGACTGGTGCTTATCCTGTTGCGGCTGACCTTGTATCCATGATGTAAGACACAGTCCTCCCTACTCTTCCCTCTCCTCTCCTCATGTGGAAGTAAGGGGTCTCTCTTGGAGCCAAGACCTGTATAGTCTGGGGTTAGTGAGGGGTGATGCCAGCACTCCATTGGCTGCCCCAGCTGGTGTCTCAGTGTGTTGCAGGCTTCCCAAGTCCACTGTCTCCGGGCCTAGTTCAACCCTAGGGCTCACCTATGAGCTGCAGTCCTCATGGCCTAGACTGCCTTTCAAGTTTACTTAGAGACCCACAGTACTTTGGCCCCTAGTGGTGAGGTCTGCAAGTACTCAGATTTGGATGGACCACTGGGATGGGCGATTCCCCCATGGCTAAGACTCGTTTACATGCTCCCTCTGTGGGCAGGACCCAATCAAGTTTGTTCTGGTTTTCCGTTCTGTTCTAACAGGACAGTGTTGAGCTCAATGCCTCACAATTGCTGTGTTCTCCCCTAGTGCCTGAAGAGCCACTACCTGGAGTGGGGGAGGGGCGATGTCGGTGATTTAGGAATGTTTTTCTTTCTTCAGTTCCTCTTTCAGCAATATGAAGTTAAAACCAAGTAGTGTGAGTGATCACCTGATATTTGGTTTTCATGAAGGTGTTTTTTTTTCTGTGTAGATAGTTGTTAACTTGGTGCCTTTGCAGGGGAATGGAGCTTTCTATTCTGCCATCTTGCCCCCAGCTACTCGGGAGGCTGAGGCAGGAGAATTGCTTTAACCCAGGAGGCGGAGGTTGCAGTGAGCCGAGATTGTGCCATTGCACTCCAGCCTGGGTGACGAGAGCGAGACTCTGTCAAAAAAAAAAAAAAAAGAAAGAAAAAGAAAGAGAAAGAATGAAAGGAAGGAAGAAAGACGGAAGAAAGAAAGAGAAGATACAGACTTTTGTACATTGATTTTGTATCCTGAAATTTGTGATTTTGTTTATCACACCTAGGAACTTTTGGGCAGAAAGTATGGGGTTTTTCTAGGTATAGAATCATATCATCTGCAAACAAAGGCAGTTTCACATCCTCTCTTCTTATTTGCATGCTTTTTATTTATTTCTCTTGCCTGATTGTTCTGGCTAGGATTTCCAGTACTATGTTGAATAGGTGTAGTGAGATTGGGCATCCTTGCCTTCTTCTGGTTCCCTAGGGGAATGCTTCTAGCTTTTGCCTGTTCAATATGATGTTTACCATGGATTTATCATAGATGGCACTTACTATTTTGAGGTATGTTTCTTGAATGCCTTATATTGTTGGGGTTTTAACAGGAATGGATGTTGAATTTTATTAAAAGCCTTTTCTACACCTATTGAGATGATCTTTGTGTTTTTTGTTTTAGTTCTGTTTATGTGATGAATCACATTTATTGATTTGTGTGTGTTGAAATGATCCTGCACCCCAGAGACAAAGCCTGTTTCATCATGGTTAATTAGCTTTTTGATGCTCTGAATTTTGTTTGCTAGTATTTTGTTTAGGATTTTTGCAACTATGTTCATCAAGGATATTGGCCTAACGTTTGCTTTATTTGTTGTGTCTTTGCCAGGCTTTGGTATCAGGATAATGCTGGCTTCATAAGACTCATAAGACTGAGTAGGGAGGAGTACCACTCTCTTAATTTTTTGGAATAATTTCAGTAGGAATGGTACAAGCTCTTCTTTATACATCTGGTAGAATTCACCCGTGAATCCTTCTGGTCCTGGGCTTTTTCTGGTTGGTAGGCTTTTTACTATTGATTCCACTTCAGAACTCATTATTGCTCTATTCAAGGATTCAATTTCTTTCTAGTTTGTTATATGCTTCCAGTAATTTATCCGTTTCTTCTAGGTTTTCTAGTATGTTTGTATAGAGGTGTTCATAGTGGCCTCTGATGTTATTTTGTATTCCTGTGGGATCAGTAGTAATTTCCCCTTTGTGGTTTCTGATTGTGTTTATTTGTATCTTTTCTCCTTTTTATTATTTTTTTAAATTAGTCTAGCTAGGTTCTTATTCTTTGGAATAACCCATTCCTGGATGTGCTGAGCTTTTGTATGGTTTTTGCACATCTCAGTTTCCTTGAGTTCAGATTGTTTTATGTCTGATTGTGTGGTCAATTTTAGAGTATGTGCCATGTGCAGAGTAGAAGAATGTATATTCTGTTGTTTTTGGATGGAGACTTCTGTAGATGTCTTTTAGGCTCATTTGGGCAGGTATCAAGCTCAGGCCCTGAATAGCTTTGTTTGTCTTTCCTTCCTTCCTCCTTCCTTCCTTCCTTCCTTCCTTCCTTCCTTCCTTCCTTCCTT
>NW_012118932.1:6010424-6012370 GCF_000951035.1 Colobus angolensis palliatus
TTCCTTCCTTCTTTCCTTCCTTCCTTCCTTCTTTCTCTCTCTCTCTCTCTCTTTTTTTTTTGACAGAGTTTCACTCTTGTTACCCAAGCTAGAGTGCAATGGCGTGATCTCGGCTCACTGCAACCTCTGCCTCCCAGGTTCAAGTGATTCTAGTGATTCTCCTGCTTCAACTTCCCGAGTAGCTGGGATTACAGGTGCATGCCACCATGCCCGGCTAATTTTTTGTATTTTTGTTAGAAACGGGGTTTCACTAGCTTTGTTAGTTTTCTGCCTCGATGATCTAATATTGTAAGTGAAGTGTTGAAGTCTCTCATTATTATTGTGTGTGTTCACCAGTCTCTACGTAGGTCTCTAAAAACTTACTTTATGAATCTGGGGCCTTCTGTGTTAGATGTTTATGTATTTAAGTTAGATCTTCTCATGTAATTGAACGCTTTAACATTATCTAATGCCTTTCTTGTCTCTTTTGATTATTTAAAGTCTGTTTTGTGTGAAATTGGAAAGGCAGCCCCTGCTTTTGTCTGTTTTCCTTTTGCTCAGTAGATTTTTCTCCATCCCTTTACTTTGATCCTGTGGGTGTCACTGCATGTGAGACAGGTCTCCTGAATGCAGGATACAGCTGTGTCTTGCTTCTGTATTCAGCTTGTGACTGTGCTTTTCAATTGGGGCACTTAACCTATTTATATTCAAGGTTAATATTGTTATGTGTGGTTTTCATCCTGTCATCATGCTGTTAGCTGGTTATTATACAGACTCGATTGTGGAGTTGCTTTATTGTGTCAATGATCTATGAATTTAAGTGTATTTTTGTGGTGGCTGGTAATGATGTTTACTTTCCATATTTAGCATTTCCTTAAGAATCTTTTGTGAGACAGGTCTGGTGATAATGAATTCCCTTAGCATTTGCTTATCTGAAAAGAATTTTATTTATCCTTAGCTCATAAAGTTAGTTTGGCTGGATATGAAATTTTGGATTAACAATTCTCTTAAAGAATGCTGTGTATAGGCCTCTAATCTCTTCTGGCTTATGGGATTTCTGCTGAAAGGTTTGCTATTTGCCTGATGTGTTTCTCTTTGTAGGTGAACTGTCTCTTCTCTCTAACTGCTGTTAACATTTTTTCTTTCATTTTGACCGTGGAGAATCTGATGACTATGTGTGTTGGGGATTATCAACTTGTGTAGTATCTTACAGGGGTTCTCTGCATTTCCTGAATTTGAATGTTGGCCTTTCTAGCAAGGTTGGGAGAATCTTAATGGATGATGTCCTCAAATATATTTTCCAAGTTGCTTTCTTTCTCTCCATCTGTTTCAGGAGTGTCAATGAGTCATCAGTTTGGTCTCTTTAAACAATTCCATATTTCTCAGAGATTCCATTCATTCTTCTTAATTCTTTTTTCTGTACTTTCGTCTGGCTGAGTTATTGTGCAGAACTAGTCTTTGAGCTCTAAAATTCTCTCCTCAGCTTGGTTGATTCTCCTGCTAATACTAGCAATTGTGTTATGAAATTCTTGAAGTGAGTTTTTCAGCTCTATCAGATCAGTTTGAGTCTTTCTTAAAAGGGCCCTTTTGTCTTTCAGCTCCTGTGTCATTTTATCGTATTCCTTAGATTGACTTTTGACTTTCTCTTGAGTCTTGGTGTTCTTATTTCCTATCCATATTCTAAATTCTACGTCTGTCATTTCAGTCATTTCAGCATGGGTTAGGAGCCATTGCTGGGGAACTAGTGAGGTTATTAGAATGTAAGAAGACTTGCTGGCTTTTTGAATTGCCAGAGTTCTTCCACTGGTCCTTTCTTGTCTATGTGGGCTGATGTTCCTTCAGTCTTTTAAGTTGCTGTCCTATGGACTTTTTTTCCCCTTTATCTTCTTTGATGCCCTTGGGGCTTTGATTGTGACATAAGGTGGGTTCAGTTGACTGGCTTCATTTTTAGAAGATTATAGGGAGGC
>NW_012118932.1:6013480-6029863 GCF_000951035.1 Colobus angolensis palliatus
GGGCAGTGATTAAGGAGTTACAGTGGTTTAAGACATTGAACAAACTAGTGGAGGTCAGTATTTTGAAAAATCTAATTATAAGAGAAAAAATGGAACTGAGATCAGTAACTAGGTTAGGAGATATGTGTAGGTGGATGGGTGTGTGTGGATGGGTGTGAATGCTTTATCTTCAAGAGAAAAAAAAATATATATATATATATTTTTGAAACGGAGTCTGGCACTGTCGCCCAGCCTGGAGTGCAGTGGCCGGATCTCAGCTCACTGCAAGCTCCACCTCCCGGGTTCCCACCATTCTCCTGCCTCAGCCTCCCAAGTAGCTGGGACTACAGGCGCCCGCCACCTCGCCCGGCTAGTTTTTTTTTTTTTTTTTATTGTTTAGTAGAGACGGGGTTTCACCGGTTAGCCAGGATGGTCTCGATCTCCTGACCTCGTGATCCGCCCGCCTCAGCCTCCCAAAGTGCTGGGATTACAGGCTTGAGCCACTGCGCCCGGCCCCATTTCTTAACACAATCTAATAAATTAGTTGGCCAGGCCAGCAAAATGTTTATTAACACTTCTATGTTATTAGACTTTTATTTCCAATTCATTAAAAATTGAGACAAATGGGCGAAAGGCTGACTGCTGTGACTCATCCCACAGAAATTTACAAACCTATTAACCAAAACTAACCACATCAACTTGCATGCATATTAAAACCGAATCAATAAAGTGACCCAATTCTTTAATTTGTTGACAATGTTTTCTCTTCTGATATTCAAATACAAGATCAAATGGCCTAGTGTCTCTTAAGGATTCTGTAATCCTAGGCAGGAGTTTAAGAAATGCAAGACAAAGAAATATACTTATCTTTTGCTAGTAAAGTATCCATTTTTTGAATTAACCTCAAATTTAATATGTTAAATAGATTATATCTTTAAATATATTAGCATTAATATATTAACATTAAGCTTATTAACTTTTGGTTTAAGCTCTGACCTGTAAAAAGAATGAAAGTCATCATTCACATTCTTACAAGAAAAAGCTGAAAAAACCCTGAAAACAAATGTCTTTTCTAGAACTCATTAGAAAACTAAGGTTGCAGGGCAAATTCCCACTAAAAAATCTGGAGTGATGAGACAATCCAGAAAGTAACAGCCAAGATCTATTTACGTGGAATAGAACATGCTGGTGCCATAAAATGCTAAGAACACTTAATTTTCACAGGTTACTGGAGATTGAATGTAGACTAATATGAGAATGAGAACCTCCTAGGGACAGTCTTAGTGGAGAATATATTCAAGGGCTTTATATCCAGGTACCCCAGAAGATTTTTAAGCTTAATTTCTCCAGAAATGGGAAAAAATGAATAATCATTGTGATATAGGTCCAGAGCATTTTTACGTAACAAAGACCTACCCTCCAGGAATGAAGATTTTATCAGACTCTACCTACCCGAAGTAAGAACACTCTCACCCTTCCATTCCCTTTTAGCCTTCTTGTTTTATCTAAAGGCAAAAATCTATACCACTAGTTTGACACTTATGATGGTCACAGCCTCAAAAGTCCCCAAAATGTTAGGATTAAATGTCCACTAAGATTTAATCCTAAGATTATAGATTGCTTTTCCTCCCTCACACTTTACCACCACCAAAGAGAGTTCCAATATGTCAATGGTAAATTACGACTGAGTTTTAAGACGCTGGCTCTGAAGAGTGCATAGGGAAGTCTGAGTCAAGAGTGAGACAAAAGTAAGGACAGTAAAGTCATTTAAAACCTCTGACAATTGCAGCTTCAGTAAACATTAAACACAGCCCAACTTCTAGCCAAATTAATGGGAATTTTAACACTAAAATCTGTTTGTCTGTTACCTATCACCACATATTCGGCTTTTGACAACATATTGTCAGTCATTCCAAAAGACAAAACAAAGTCTGAAGAGACAATGCCATTATTAAAATGAGACTCAGATATGAGAGAGATGTTGGAATGATGAGACAGGGAATATAATACAGCTATGATTAATGTGTTCAGTGCTGCAGTGGAAAAAGGAGAAAATGTAAAAGAACAGATACATACGTTTAAGTGGAGAATTGGTAATCCTAAGAAAGAATCAAAAGGAAATACCACAAATCAAAAACACTGTCACAGACATAAAAAAATGCCTTTAATGTACTAATTGCAGCACTTGACATTGCTAAGGAAAGAATTAATGTGTTTAAAAAAAAAATTAGTAGAAACTTCCTAAACTGAAATGTAAAGAGAAAAAAGTAATGAAAAAAAAAAAAAAACAGAACAGAACCTTCAAGAACTATGGATATAACAATTAAAAAAAAAAAAAGGTAATTGGAGTAACCCAGGAAAGAAAGAATGTCACAGAAAAATATTTGAAATAATAATGGCCCAAAACTTTCTAGAGTTAACAAGAGCCACCAAACCACTGGATTACATTGGATTAGAGAACTCTAAACAAAATAAATATGACAAATCTACATTTATTTATATCATATTCATACTAAAGAAAAATGAGAAAATCTCAAAAGGAGCTGGGAATAAGGAGTGGAAAAACCCCTTACTTATAGAGAAATATGAAAAATAACTACAGTGCACTTCTCATTAACAAAAAAAATGAATGAATTAACAAACCAAGAAAAGACATAGGTGGATCACAATGTGCATTGCTAAGTTGTAAGAAGTCAGCCTAAAAAGCCTTCAATTGTATGATTACAACTATATGACATTCTGGAAAAAAAACCAAAACAATGGAGATTGTGAAAAGATAGTGATTGCCTAGGGTTTAGAGTTGAACAAGTGAAGCTCAGGGTAATTTGAGAGGTGGTGAAGCTATTCTGTATAATATGGTAATGGTTGATACATGACACTGTGCATTTGTCCAAACTCATAGAAATTTATAGAGCTCACAATGAATCTTAATATACACAAATATTTAAAAAATTATTTAGTAAATTGGAAGACCCCAGAATAGAATCAATAATGTAACAAAAAAATTTACCTGTATTGCAAATGTATGAACCAATCTCACTGAAAGGTATGGGGAGAAAAAGATGCTGACCTAAGGAAATTTGGAAATGAGTAGAGTCTGGAAGACTGAAAGCAAAAGAAATGGAACATAAGCTCTAGACTCTAATTGATAAAACTGTTTTCCATGGGAGTATGAGTTAACAATTCTGAAAAGACTATACATATATACTTGAAATGGACAATTAAGCAAGTGTATGGAGAATGGTGAGAATCAGATTTTTCATGATTGGAGTGGAAGGGTACAGACAAGCAGTAAGAAGAGGTTCAAATGATCCAGTGGTAACAATCAGCCAGAAACATCAGTATAATCTCATTTTTAGTGTAATGTAGACATATGTGTTTAAATATAGAAATATTTGTAGATATGTGTGTGGAGTCAGAGTATACACCATAACCAGTATTAGCTGAAAGTAGCAATGAGTATCCCAGTAGCAATGAGCACACTAGTGCCCTGACTCTGGTTTCTAAACCCATTATCCAATAACAGGAGCCAAGGCTCCTTAGATAAATTATTGATTCTAGGATTGGGCAGGAAATATACAAGATGGACCTGGAGCATCTTGTGGTGTCAGAAAGGAGGACAGTATTCCAAAGCAAAACAACAACAACAAAAAACAATATGATGATAGTGGTATGCCAAAAAGACACATGAACCCACTGAAATTGCTTCCAATGATCAAAGTTAGATAACTTTGAGCAACAAAATAAAGTAGTATTAGTTTATAACCCAAAGTGTAAAACTAATGTCAATGATTCCATACTGATATGAATAAATGATTGGATAACAATAAATGAGTGTGGGAGAACAGACAAATCTTCCACTCAGAACTTCAAATAATTTATGTAGAAAGCTATACTTAGAGGGCTGGAGCCAAACTCCCCACACCTCAAGTGTAGCCTACACATAGTGACTTCCTTCTAAAGAGTGCAGTATGGAAAGGGGAAGGTAGGAAAGAGTAACATTGAACGAGACAAATTGGTGAAATGGAAACCTGACAACTGCTGCCGCATCCAGGTAATCAAGTTTACCATCAACAGTGATAAATCCTGTGCATAGTATGTACTCTGGATGCGAGACAAGTGGTGCTTTACCTAAGGGATCATCCTCTCAAAAGCAAATAACCTCAGTCTTTTCATGAGAAACATCCCCAATTGAGGAATATTCTACAAAACTCTTGATAAAATGGTACAACTTTAAACTGTCAAGGTAATCAAAAACAAGGAAAGACTGAACAACTTTAACAGCCAAATGAAGCCTCAGGAGACTTGACAACTAACTGTAATATCATATCGCAGATGGGATCCCGAAACAGAAAAGGGATATTAAAGTAAAAACCAGGAAATCTAAATAAAGTATCAATTATAGTTAATAATAATGTATGTATATTAGTTTAATAATTCTAATCAGTATATCACATTAATGTAAGATGTTAGTAATGGGGAAACTGGGAGTGGGTATGTGAGAACTCTCTGTATTATTTTGGAAAATTTTCTGTAAGTCTAAAACTGTTCTAAAACAAAAGGTTCATTTAAAAATAAGCTTATCAACTTTTGCAAAATGTCATTCATCCAAGAATCTAATTTAGAATTGAGAAGTCATTCCCCTTTTTTTTATATTCCTCAGTCACACATGTATCACTAAATTCTAATTTCACTCAAATTTTTTTCTAATTTACTTTTTTTTATCTCAATGTATCATGTTTGCTCCAATTCTTATCATTTTATCATGTCCTCTGAGACTAGGGGTCCCCAGCCCCCGTGACACGTGTCAGTACCTGTTAGGAACCAGGCCACACAACCGGAGGTGAGTAGCTGCTGAGCCAGCAGAAGCTTCATTTGCTTTTACAGCCACTCCCCCGCTTGCATTACCACTTGAGCTCCACCTCCTGTCAGATCAGCGTTGGCATTAGATTCTCATAAGAGATCAAACCCTATTGTGAACTGAGCATGTGAGGGATCTAGGTTGTGCACTCCTCATGAGAACGTAACGCCTGATGATCTGTAGGCTGCAGCTCTAAGAGGTTACAGTTCAAAGAGTGGCACGTGCTCCTCTTTTGGCTGGCAGCATAACTAGACAAATTGATGAAGCAGCAGAGGATATTGAGGCACAATTATTAGAGAGGATGAATGAGTCACAGTGGTACACAATCCAGGTTGACAAGTCTACCGATGTTGACAACAAGGCAACAGTGCTTAATTTTGTGCAATGTATTTTTCAGGAGTATGTTCATAAAGACATGTAATGTGCACTTGCATTGCCAACCAACACCATAGCTGCAGAACTATTCAAGTCTTTGAGTGATTACATATCAGGAAAACTAAATTGGTCATTTTGTGTCAGTATATGCATGGATGGAGTGGCTGCCATGACTGGGTGACTTTCTGTTTTCACTGCTTGAGTCAAAGAAGTCACTTCTGAATGTGAGTCTACACACTGTGTCATCTATAGAGAAATGCTGGCTAGCTGAAAAATATCACCTGAAATTAACAATGATTTGCAGGGTGTGATTAAAATTATCAACCGCATTAAAGTGCATGCCCTTAACTCGTCTGTTCGTGCAGCTCTGTGAGGAGATGGATGCAGAGCACATGTCTTCTCTTATACACAGAAATGAGATGGTTTTCTAAAGGTAGATGATTGGTCAGAGTTTCTGAGTTAGGAGAGCCGCTGAGCCACTTCAGAGGTTTCTTTCAGAAAAAGTCACCATTGGCAGCACATTTTAGTGACACAGAATGGATCACAAAACTTGCTTATTTGTGTGACATTTTCAACTTGCTCAATGGACTTAATCTGTCACTTCAGGGAAGAACAACAGCTGTGTTCAAGCTGGCAAATCAAGTGGCTGCATTCAATGGCAAACTGAAATTATGGAGGTGATGGGTGAACATTCGAATTGTTGACATGTTCAAACATTAGCAGAGATTTTGAAAGAGACAGGGCCTTCGTTCTCCCAGCTGGTGCGTAATCACCCATCTCAGCTTTCCAAAGAGTTTGAGCATTACTTCCAACCACAAAAGACCCCCAAACCGGGAAGGAATGGGTCCATGACCTGTTTGTGAGTAAGCCAGGTGAACCAACTTTGTCTGTTCTACAAGAGGATCCACTGCTCGCGATCGCAAATGATGACGACCTTCAAAGTATGTTTGAGACAACTTCAAATGTCCATATATTCTGGATTAAAGTCAAGGGGTAATATCCAGAGATTGTCACAAAAGTACTGAAAAACTTACCTCCATTTCCAACATCCTTTCTTTGTGAATCAGGGATTTTTGCAGTGACAGTAACCAAAACGAGATTACAGAATAGACTGGACATAAGCAATACGCTTAGGGTCTGACTGTCTCAATGACTCCCAGATGGGACCATCTAGTTGCAGGAAAGCAAGCTCAGAGGTCCCACTGATTTTCTATATTATGGTGAGTTGTATAATTATTTAATTATATATTACAGTGTAATAATCATAGAACTAAAGTGCACAATAAATGTAATGCACTTGAATCATCCCAAAACCAGCCCCCCCAACATTGTCTGTGGAAAAATTGTCTTCCATGAAACCAGTCCTTGGTGCCCAAAAGGTTGTGGACTGCTGTCTCACACTATCTGAAGTTTCCTAACTAGCTCCATCCCTACCTGTTGCATATTAATAAATGTATTAATTAATGTGTTAAATGCTTAGAAAAGAGTGGAACTTGAAAGACATTACAAACTTTTTTTTTTTTAAGGCCATTGATTTAATAGGTTTGATGGTCCTGAGGGTATTTGCGGGGAAAAAAAAGTGATGATTAAGAAGACCATATTAATTAAGCTGTTTGCTTCCTGCTTTGGTTCTGTTGCTACACTTAAGCCGCTTATCTTCCTCATGCATTCCTAGAGATATTATTTCCCAAAGTTCTTTGCCAAGATATAAATTCTGTGATGGTCTCCCAGTGTCTCATAAGAACTTGTTTTGAAGTTAGGGCATTTAGGTGAATGGCTTTACCTATTCATAGCTTTGGGATTCAATGTGCTCCCAAATATGTAATTAGAATATTCATATTATGTATTTGATAATCTATTGACCTTCTAAGAATTATTATGTAAGTTACTAGTTATCATTGTTTCCTGGAGCTAGAATGAATTCTTGATGAAGTAGCAAGTAACAGAATGATTAATTTCAATATGTATCTTTTAATGAATACCCAAAGATAATGTAAACTGTTTATGATTACTTTTTGTGGACTCTCACATGAGAGAAATAAATATACATTGATTGCACATTAACAAAGCCAGCCTTTTTGAATTACATGTGATGATATTTAAATTTGGTCTAAAATCCTTTTTCATTTTTGTATTAGACCTTCATAGTTATAGTACATCCCTGTGACGAAATATGATTCACCCATAAATGTATATGTTCATTAATATTTTGGGGGGAACACACAATGCAAAAAATGAAGTCAAACTACATTAGCTGTATTAGTTGCTCAAATCCATAAAACCACATCTGTCCTCCAGGTAAAATGTTCATTGATTTTTCGATGTTTAAAAGATTTTGTTTTAGGATCTGAAGCTTTGTGTTTTCAGTTGGTCAAAAGGTTTGACAAGGGAGCCTGAGGGAATAGTGAGAAAATATTTGATTTTGAGGCTCAGATTTTTCATCGGAAAGGGAGTTAAAATGGTATCTACCAGGAACTGCACTAGCATACATCAAACTACAAGGTTGAAAAAGCAGCCTTTGATTTGTTTTATCTTTCTGGAAGGCATGCTTATCAGAAAAGATTAGGAGTGCACAGTTAATGCTACCAGCAGGACTGCCACCCCTGAAGCTTTCATTAACCATCTAGGACGACCTATTCTTTTAGCGTTGTGAAACAACTGGTAATGTGTTTTATGTTTCTCAATCTAACGGCATTTGTGAACATTCCCTTTGGAGAAAAAAGTACAATCTGGAGCCATAAAAAGCAAACACTTAAGGAAAAAAAAAATTTGAACAAGTTAGTTCTGACGAAAAACAAATGAAGAACTAAGATGTTCATAAATAAGATAATGAAGATAATGAAAGGGAGAGGCTGGAGTAAAAGAAGGTGCACCTAAGAAGAGGGAATAGATGATTTTGGCAAAAGCAAAAAGGAAAAGTAAGGCTGAAAAACAAGTGCAAACAAAAGGAAGGGTAGAGGTAAATTAAGAAAGTATTTAGAAAACAAATAATGTGAGAGTGAAAATAAAAAAGGACAAACAATACGAGTGGCCATAAAAGGTGGAAAGGAAAGGGCCAATTATTTAAAAGCTGTTAGCGCTCTCAAAAGGCAGTGAACCTAAAGGTGGTAGTAATCCTCAGAGCCCTAAAAGCAAGAAAAGCTAGCTGTCATTCCCCTTACTTGCTTCCAGCTTCTAGCATTTAGACCTGGAAGCCTTTCTGCTACCCCTTTCTGCTACCCCAAGTGCCACGTGTTGGGTTGAAGCAGGCTGCCTCAGGACAACCCGGCACTCGGACCGCTTGCTTCCATATCCAGGCTAACCAGTGTGTTGGTATAAGTGGTTTTCAAGTAGCTGCCGTGGGGGGAAAAGTCGTAGGATGAGAGGGGGAAGAGAAGAGGTCAGATCACCATCGAGCAGTAGTCAACCAAAGATGAAGACTGGGGAGTGATAATGTTGCTGGGTAGTCCTAGCATTCTTTTTCTTTCTTTCTTTGTTTTTGTTTCATAAGCAGTTCAGATGGTATGCACATTATGTAACTTTGCAGCTATCAAGCAAACCTTTTCTTCCCCTTCTCCTTACCTTCTCCAGAGTAGTAGTTATTTTCTAAATGCAAGGGTCAGATGAATAGGCCAGAAGAAATTTACTAACCTCCTTCTACACTTTCAGTCTGCTTCCACCTATTAAACGTAGGAAAATAGTCAACAGAAGCATTCTGCATCAGGGGAACATGGGCCAGAGATCAGAGCAGCCTTTTCTTTTCTCTCACTTGAGCCCTTTTGAAGAAAAAGTACTGCTATTGAGTCATAATTCAGCAGGGGCTGTCATTAGTGACAGACCAAACAGCCAGGTGCCACAGTTTGCCACTGGCTTCCAGCCTCCTCATCCAGCTGCCAGGAAGTGGAACGGGTAGTGGAGAGGGATGGCTCACTGGAGCAGAGCCAAGAGGAGTGAGAGGCTAACAGGCACCTTTCTGCTGTGAAGAGCCAGGCTACAGCTGGGCCCATCAAACAATTCCATGGAGTACCTACAGTGTAATAAGAAAAAGCAGGAAAGAATTGACCAGGCAAGGTGTTTTGGAAACTGAAACACATTTTTCAAGGTGGCACAAACAGCAGAGCCTCTGAAAGAATAACATGGCATGTCAAGCATTCTGATCACTTAACTTTATTGTTGGCTTTTGAAAAGGGAACAAACTACTAAGCATGCAAGCTGAAAATTAAAATAATAGAGATGATGAAATAATATTTGTTAATCATGCTTAGCACACCACAGAGTCATGCAAACACTGCATTCTCAAGCTGTACAATGTAGCCATTAAAAAACTAGTAAGGAGGTTTTTTTCTGTTCTTTAACTTTAAATGTTAAAATCACAGTCTTATGTCTCACCACAGCCCTTTGAGGCTGGCAGGTAGAGATTATTAGCCCTTTTGTGCAGAAAATGGACCTAGGATCAAGAATGATTGTAAAACTGTAATTGTTCTCTGACCATGAGTTCATTATTTGCTCTTTCTCCCTTGCCACCCGGTCTTGTGGTTCATCTTCTAAATAAAACTGAATATGGAAGGAAGAATCATTTCTCAGCTGCAGCATTTTCTGAAGTACCATCACTAGACCTGGACTAAAGCTGAGTTTTTGATGGGGACAGGTCACCATGTTTTCTGTCTTTCATGCTGATGTAACGTGTCAGTTGAGCCCGAGTCCTTCTGTTTTCCAGTGTAATCACTGAATTTCTCTGTGATCTTGGGCTTTAGGTTCCATTTGCAGGAAATGAGAGATTTAGGAAATTTTTCTTCCCTATGTCTTGCCTCCCCCTTCCCCATAGTCCTGACACTCCAGGTTCTGCGGAAGCACTTTAGCAGCCTCATTGTTGAGAGCCGGAGCTGGGGAAGGAGCAGGAGCAGTGCTGGTTTCGGACCACATGTCACTGCAGCTAGTGCACCCTATTTTTATCTGGTTGATAGGAAGTGCTTTTCAGTAAAATTTAGCTTAAAGAAAGGGCACTCTCCTTTGAAACTTAAAAGGTTTGGAAAGCACTAACCCGATGATTTCCAAATTCCTGCCAGCTTTGATATATGATTGCACGTCTCTGATCAATATTTTTAGGTTTAGGTTGGAGTGAGCTAACTCTTTCAAAATACAAGGATCTTGCTGGATACTCTGATAAAAGACCATAAATTTGAGATCAAAACATTCTAACTTTTATAACAAGGAGATGTCCCAGCGTGTGGCAGCTGAAGGGCATTCAATTTGATTCCTTATTTTTCTTTCATTGGCCAAGTCAGTGGCTGATGAAGTAGACAATGAGGAATTGCTTTCCTCATTCTTTGCATCTGCTGCAGTGAACCTGTGCTCTCTTCCCTCTAAGACTTAGTTTCTCATCTATAAAGTAGGTTAATAATACCTATGTATAATATCATGGCAAATAGCAAGTGGAATAAAATAATGTGCTTAGCACAATCCCCTGGCAAATTTTGGTGCTCAAAAAGATTGTTAGCTCTCTCCCCATTCATTCCTCTGACCTAATCCATCCTAAGGTCTTTAACAACATGTTTTTTTTTTTTTTTTTGAGACGGAGTCTCGCTCTGTCGCCCAGGCTGGAGTGCGGTGGCGCGATCTCGGCTCACTGCAAGCTCCACCTCCCGGGTTTACGCCATTCTCCTGCCTCAGCCTCCCGAGTAGCTGGGACTACAGGCGCCCGCCGTCTCGCCCGGCTAGTTTTTTGTATTTTTTAGTAGAGACGGGGGTCTCACCGTGTAGACCAGGATGGTCTCGATCTCCTGACCTCGTGATCCACCCGTCTCGGCCTCCCAAAGTGCTGGGATTACAGGCTTGAGCCACCACGCCCGGCCAACAACATGTTAATTAGCCTAGTCTATCTTTTTTTCCCCTTTTTTGAGATAATACACCATTTTTATCAGTAAGGAATATTCACTCTTAAAGATGTAGTCAGGTATTAAAAACTTATTCAGTTATAGAGACCAGGCAAGTAATGTGAATTGAAAAAAAAAATTTTCCTAATGCGAAGTGACAAGGATTGGTTTGGACTGTGGCTAACTGCTTGTTTTTTCCTGCCTGAGCTTTGCCATTGGGCCCAGTGGGTTAAGAGAGGCTGGATATCTGCTTTCTCCTCAGAAATTAGCCACTTAAAAATGTTGGTTCATTTTCTTCAAACCAAAACACTTTTATGTAGTGACTTTGGCAAGCCTAAGGAGTGTTTGTTGTACTAATTTGGAATGTGGGGAGGTGGATGAGAAGATTCTGAATTTATTTCATATGTTTCAAATTCACACTTCCATACAATTGTGCTTGAGGTCCTTGGGTAACTGGATCAATAGAAGAGCCAAGGACTGACCCTGAACTTTACTTTGTATCCACTTTTGTCCTCCATTTCCTGAGTGACAGCTAATTTAAATTGAGATTATTTCAAGGTCTGAATTCAGGGGTCAAGTAGATAGAAATAGAAAAGAAGACGTGGTATGGACTTTTAATGGGCAGTTTTCAATAACTTATGCAGTCCAAAAGTGAACAAGTTGTCCAAACAATCCACTTCCAAAGAGCCCTAAAGGAGCTGCTAGTTGGACATATTAAAGTTCGAGGTCTGGAGAGTTCAGAACTGAAACAGAGGTTAGGATAATTTCAGTTCTTCAACTAATGGGCTGTGCAGCGATATACCTCTGCCATCCAGATGGCCTGTGAAGAAACTGCTCCAGGGCAGATGTCCTCAAAACTTGAAGTGCATTTGAATCACTTAGAAGATATGTTTTTCTTTGTGGCCTCTACATTTATTTCCCCTGATTATAAAATTAGCGGTTGTAAATCTTTTTTTGAAAGAACTAAAAAACACAAAGGAACAGAGAAATACCTCTTCTATTTGCAGCTACTCATAGTTGTTATTTTGTCACATTCTCTTTCGACTGTTTTTTTTTTTTAACATTGACTATTTAACTGACAGATTAAACAAATACATAAGCAAGTTTTTTGGGTTTATATAAGCATACATTTTGTATTCATAAAATTTCTGGCAAATATAAGCAAATCACAACTTACTCCATTAATTAATTCTTGACTATTTTACTATAATTCTCACTTTCTCTTCATTCTTTTACCCCTTGAGAGCAGTGTTCTTAAACTCTGATATTAGAATCTTTAGAGTAGTTTTTGAAAAATATTGATGCCCAAATACCTAATGATAGAATCTAAAAAAAGAATGGGCACTTAAAAATTGTTTTTATTTTGAAATATTAATAATTTTATACTTATAGAAAAGTCACAAAAATAGCACAGAGAGTTCCCATTACCCTTCATCCAGTTTCAAATAATATTAACATTTTATTAATTACAGTACAAGGATCAGTCAAAACTAAGAAGTTAACAGTGGTTCAATACTATTAATTAAGTTACAGACTTTATTTGAACTTTATTTCAACACCAGCTTTTCCACTGTGTCTCTTTGTGTTCCAAAATAGAATCCAATATTCCATATAGTATTTAGTAGTTATGTCTTACTTAACCTCAGCCATCTTCAATCTGTGATACTTCCTCATTCTTTCCTTGTCTTTCATGATCTTAACACTTCTGAAGAGTTCTGGTAAAATATTTTGGAGAATGTCCCCAATTTGGGATTACCTGATGTTTTCTCAGGATTAAGTTGATTGGAGAAAAATATCATAGATGTTTGGTGTGCCCTTCTTAGTGCATCAATATATTTTATTACTGGTTATATTGACATTGACAACTTAGTTAAGATAGTGTCAGCCAGATTTCTGCACTGTAAATTGCTATTCCTTCTTTTTATAAATAATAAATATTTAGGGGGTGATATATCAAATATACACATATTGTCTTACTTAAACTTTAACCGACACTTTTAGTATTCCAAGGAACTTGCCTGCAACAGTTGTAACTGTGAGGTTTAAATAGTGATTTAAACATTTTTTTCTTTTTCATTCTATGTTAATGGGAATTCTATAAGGAAGAGATGCAATCGTTTTTCTCCTTTTGTATTTATTTAATCATTTGTTTGTATCAATGTGGAATCATGGATACATATTTTACTCTTTGGGTTATAACTCAATATTGTAGTTACTTACTGTGTTTCTCAAATTATTCCTCATTTGACTTTTGTGAACTCTTGCAGATTAGCTCCTGCATAGATTCTACATGCCTCGATTCTTTATTTATTTAGTTCATTAATTTATTTTTTCTGGCACCACAAGATGCCTCAAACTCAGCTTATATTTTCACTTCTCTCCAGCCCTGGTATCAAGCTCTTCTCCAAGAAGTGTGTTGGTTGTTTAATTGGAAAATGATATTAAGAAGCTAAAATATGTGTGTTAGGCATTATCACTGTTAATAGAATATCACTGCTTCTAGGACTCCTCAAATGTCAGAGCTAGTGAATAAATGCATTAAATGCATGTATAGTAACCCATGTGTACACACATGTATATTTATGTCTATACATATCAACATACCTATATAGTTTAAAAACCAAAAAGCAAAACAGGAGTGCATTAGTTCGTTCTTACACTGGTAATAAAGACATTCTCAAGGCTGTGTAGTTTATAAAGGAAAGAGGTTTAATTTACTCACAGTTCAGCATGGCTGGGGAGAACTCAGGAAACTTACACTCATGGTGAAAGAGGAAGTCAACGCATTTTTCCTCACATGGTGGTAGCAAGGAGAAGCGCAGAGTGAAGTCCGGGAAAGCCGCTTATAAAACCATGAGATCTTGTGAGAACTCACTATTCCGAGAACTGCATGGAGGTAATCGCGCCTATGATTCAATTTTCTCCTGCTGTTTCCCTCCCACAACACATGGGGATTACGAGCACTACAGTTCAGGATGAGATTTGGGTGAGGACATAGCCAAACCTTATCAATGAGTTTATACAGATACCTCCGTTTCAAATCCAAGCACACGGGGCTCCTCCTAGCATTCTCCCTTTTTCCTTCCCCTCTTTTCTTCTCTTTATTTTGAATTCTTTCTTTAATGGTGAGAAAACTGGCTCTCATCATATATCATATATTTACTTATCAGTTCACTCTTTGGGTAAATAAAAAGCAGTTTCAGAATTGCGAATTCGTAACCCTTTGAGAAACTAACTTACTCAGCTAGAGTACAATATTTATATACAGTTCCTTTTGTTTTTAGCCTTCCAGTATCCATTTTAAACACTGCTGTCCAAAGTTACTTAGATTAGATCCTTTCTTCGCTACCTCTTCAATGTGGTTGTGTCCTTTATTTATAGTGCAGTGAGAATGGTCACAATAGGCATTCTGTTTTCATTTCTTGATTTCCTCCCAATACTTGTTTATTTTGTAAAATTTAAATTTGCATGCTGTAGAAGTAAGTCTGTGATGCAGAGTCCTACAGTCTTTCAAAAATGCATGCAATTGTGTACCCACTATCACAGTATCAAACAGAAAGTTGGAACATCTCAATTACTCCCTTTGCTTCTCTTACACATCTAACCCATCCCTACTACCCCCGACAATGCCAGTCTTTTTACCGTTCCTATAATGTTGACTTCCCCAGAATGCCATACAAATGGAAAAGTGTAATATATAGACTTTTGGATTTGGCTCTTTCATTTAGCAAAATGCCTTTAAGATTCAGACATGTTATTGTATGAATCAAAAGATTGTTCCATCTTTACTGCCAAATACTGTTCCATTGTATGCATATACCCCAGTTTGCCTAGTTACTTGTTGAAAGGCATTTGAGTTCTTTTCAGATTTTGGAGTTTTGAGCAAAGTTATTATAGACATTTATGCATAGGTTTCTGAGTATTTGCGTTTTCATTTCACTTGAGTAAATACTTAGGAGTGGGATCGCTGGGTTATGCAGTATGTGTATTTTTAACTGCCATTTTCCCAAAGTGACTGCACTATTTTGTACTCCCACCAACAATGTGTGAGAGTGGTATCTCTACATTCTTACCAGCACATGATACTGTCATTTTTAAGACTTTACATTTTTGATGGTAAAATAGATCTGGGTAGGGGCATTTTGTTGTGATTTTGATTTACATTTTTCTAATGACTAGTGAGTTTGAACATCTTGTATATTTATTTTTATCTGCATATCTTCCTTATTTTGTTGAGAACTTTTGCTTTTTTTTTCCCTTTTTTGGCTGTTCTTAGAATTCTTATATACTTTAGATAAAAATATTTTATCAGATACACACTGTAAATATATTCTTTTAGTCTGTGGCTATCTTTTACTTATCTTAGTAGTATTATTTTCAGTGCAAAAGTTTAAAACTTTGGCAGCATACCATTTGTTATTTTCTTCTTTTATGCATTATGTATTACCATGGTATCTTTAAAAAATAAATGCCAAACCAAGGTCACACAGTTTTTTTCTTGTTTTAATCTAAAGTTTTATAGTTTTATATTTTACCTTTATACCTATGGTGGATGCATTTAAAAATAATTTTTGTAAGAGTTATGAAATTTGTATCAAAGTTTTTTTGCATATGGACATCTGCTTTTAGTTCTAACAGTTTTTATTTCATGTATTTTAAACATTTTTGCTAAATACATACACATTTAGGATTATTATGTACTCTTGGAAAGTTGACCCTCTTTTAAAAGATAATGCCCCTGTTTAACCTTGATAATAATACTTACTCTGAAGTATAATTTATCTCATTAATGTAGTTACCTCAGCTTTCTTTTGTTAAGTATAAGCATGGAATATTTTTCTTCATCCCTTTACTTTCAACTTATCTGTTTTTTATATTGTGATTTTTTGTGTATAGTAAATACTTTGATATTGCTTTTTTGTTCACTCTGATAACCATTATTTTTTAACTGGAGTGTTTATATAATTCCTATTTAATATTTAATAGGATTGAATTAATATCAACAAATATTTTCTATTTGTTTTATCTATTCTTTCTGTTTCTTGTTTCTACATCGTATCTTATCTGGTATTACTTGAGTGTATTTTTATCTCATTTTATATCATCTGCTGACTTATTATTTATATCTCCTTTTTATAAAGTTTTGTTAGTGATTGTCTTAAAGGTTATACATTTTCTTTCTTTCTTTCTCTCTCCCTCTCTCTCTCTCCCTCCCTCCCTCCCTCCCGGGTTCAAGCAATTCTACCTCCCGGGTTCAAGCAATTCTCCTGCCTCAGCCTCCTGAGTAGCTGGGATTACAGGCACGGCACGCACCAT
>NW_012118932.1:6030723-6032641 GCF_000951035.1 Colobus angolensis palliatus
GGTGTTTGTATGTGTGTGGTGGTGTTCCTATTCCATTGGCTATGCCTCACCATGGATCTGTCTCTAGCAAGTTACTTGTTACTTCATGTATGCAAACCTGGAGGGGAGTGGAGGGCATTTTCTGTAATGAGTGCAACTCCTTAGGCACACTGGGGCATAGTTGCGTCATCTTCTCAGTGTTTCTGCCTCTCACCCTACATAGTTCTGCATATAGCATGCATTTACTCCTTATTACAAACATACATGTTAACTATAATGCTTGTGAATAATGTCTTCTTAGCAGAAATCTCCATTTTATTTAGTATTGGTCAGACACAAGACTCTGCAATTATATCTGTAAAAGTGCCAGACGCATAGTAGCTGTTCAGCAAACAACGGTAATTTTCTTCTTGTCTCTGCTTAAAATGTTGGTATCTTAGGGAATGTTGTCAGGAGGGAATGAGTACCTGGCCAAAGAACAGACTTTCTTTCGTGCTAGCACTATTTTGAACCTAGACAGACTGTCCTTTTGCTTTGTTAATCTGGCAATTACTTCTTTACAGAATCAGCAATTGACAAGGTCACTCCGACCTTCCTCCAGGCAAACTATTATGTTAGAATGCCTACTGTGCTCTAGCACATTGGCTCCTGTGGTTTCTGGGGTTTGTGAGAATCCTGCCACATTTATAAGATTATTTATGGTCTCTTTGCATTCAGGTACAAATAAACACATAACTAGAACAAGTCACATGTATATTCTAGAAACATTTGCTCCAAAAAATAAGACACTATTTTTTCTGAATGGATGGCTTTTACAAAAGGCAGTGGATTTCAAAAAAAGCTAATTTAAAAAAATTAACATTTCTAATAATGAAATCTCCAAGGTCCATTTTTATTTTCTATGGCATTCTGTTAAAATGTAGAACATTTAGAAAATGATTTTAGTGACCCATATATTTTCAGACTTTTTTTTCTCTGTTGTTTATTGATCAGGTTGTTTTCCCTAGACTGAATAACACTGAAGATTAATAGACAGGAATGTAATTACCTAATTAGAAACAGAGGCTTCCCGTGTAGCCAGCTAATCCTCATTTAACTTTTTCAGAATGATTTATCCCAGTTATTATATCGAGCAGTGGATCTGTTCAGTTAAGACCTAGACATACTTGAAGGACATGAAAAAAAAAAAAAAAAAAAAAAGAGAGACGGAAGGAAGATGAATCACACACATTCTTATATTAATTTTTAAGGATACATTGTATAAGGAAATGTTCTTTTGAAAATTTATGGCTGTTTTAAAATATTGAGGCACAGTGTGTGGCAATATGAGCCCTGTGATTAAAGTCATCGAGCGATGTCTATGCCTCCATCGCCAGTAAAGTGCTCCTTTACCCTTTGGTGTGGTTGCTTCAAGGTCTTTCTTGAGCAAGACCTACTTCTTTATGTCAGATTTGTGTTTGACTTCTCTGTTTTTTAACTTTGTTTTCAAATTGTGTTTCTTATATTTCACCAAGGGAAGCTTTTTTTTTTTAATGTGCTTTATCCACCCCCCCCCAAAATCTTAAGTACATCCGTCTAGTAACTATCACTTCTATATAACCATTCTCTTCATCTCTATTGGTTGCTGCCTTGCAGCCTAGTAATATTGACATATTTTCCCTGTTCCTCTCACAGTACCCCACCCACCCTTCCTTGTTACGTTCCAGTTCCACCTATCAATATCTTCTTGAGGGACTTTTTCCTTAGTTCAGCTAAGAGCCAGGTCCTTATCACAGGGCCACAAAAAAATCAGGCTTGCAGACCATTTGAAAGGCGAGAATAATGGGATTTATTGGGAAAAAGAAGGATAAAAGGGAAACAGTGACTCTCCACAAAGCCAGAGCCCCTGGTGGTGCGCTTCTCGCCCAGCAGTTTTAAAATCCCAGGTTCTAAGCCGGGC
>NW_012118932.1:6032781-6035445 GCF_000951035.1 Colobus angolensis palliatus
GGCGGGCGCCTGTAGTCCCAGCTACTCGGGAGGCTGAGGCAGGAGAATGGCGTGAACCCGGGAGGCGGAGCTTGCAGTGAGCTGAGATCGCGCGCGCCACTGCACTCCAGCCCGGGCGACAGAGCGAGACTCCGTCTCAAAAAAAAAAAAAAAAAACTCAGGTTCTACACAGGAAGAGGAAGGGCCAGGCTCCCCCAGCTGGAAATGGCTCCACCCTGAGGCGCATTCCTCCCAGTGCACCGGCTGGTTGGAGTTTTGCCAGGATGCCCTTCCCACCTGGCTGTCTCATTGTCATTTGCGTATTTTTTCTATTTACATCAAACTCAGCCTAACTGACTGCATCTACTTCCTCACTATCTAGTCGTTTTTTTGGTCTCAACATTTCTAAGTATTTACTCGGTTCAAAGAGCCACTAATTCCACTAGATTTGTTATGACAAAAACTGATTCACAGACCGTTTTTCCTTATTTCCTCTTATCCAGAGACAATCACTTTCAATTACTCTTTGTGTATATATGTTAATATCTCTAAAAAATTTTTTTTTTTTTTTTTTTTTAGTCTGAGTTTTGCTCTGTAGCCCAGACTGGAGTGCAGTGGTGCCATCTTGGCTCCCTGCAACCTCCACCTTCCTGGTTCAGGTGATTCTCCTGTCTCAGCCTTCTCAGTAGCTGGAATTACAGGCGCCCACCACCATGCCCGGCTAATTTTTGTATTTTAGTAGAGGCGGGAGTTTCACCATGTTGGTCAGCCTGATCTCGAACTGCTGACCTCAGGTGATTCACCCGCCTTGGCCTCCCAAAGTGTTGGGATTACAGGCGTGAGTCACTGCCTGTGGCCCACTATTTTCTTATTTCCCACTACATATATATATGTGTGTATGTGTATGTGCATATGTGTATATATATGTATGTGTACACGTGTGTGTGTGTGTATATATAATGTATATATATATTCAGATTTGGCACTATTGACTACCCACTATGATAGATGAGAATTTAGATTCTTCCCACTCCACATCTCCAAAGATGTGTGCAAACCTCCATCTTATTCTTCCATAGGAGATTTGTTATTATTTTGGTTAGAACAACATTCAGTCTTGGAAATTTTTCTTGAGTGAGCCCACTGCTTTTTTCCTCTGCTTGCTTCATCTTTTTGGATTACCTTTTTAAAAATGTCTTCAACTTTATCCTATGAAAGTTATATTGAGTTTTACTCTTTTCCCTCAAGTTTTAATTTTTATAACGTATCTTTTTGTTTCATGAATAGTTCTTTTCCATAATATTGAAAGTTGTTTAATGAATGTAATATAATATCGTATTTCTTTGAAAATATTAGTAATACATTTAAAAAATACCGTTTTATTTGCATAGTGTCAACTTTCTGCAAGTTGTTTTCTTCTGTCTCTTGCTTTGGACTGCCTCTTCCGTGTTAGCAGCTTTCTATACTTACCTAGTGATCCTGGCTGTCTCTTCATAATTGAGAGTGTTGTGGGCTAAAAGGCTAACTAGAAATTCTGAGTATGTGGACGAGTCTCACTGATGCATCATTTTACTGTAACAAGATTGGGCTAAGTCATTTGTTAGAGAACACGTGAAGTCCAAATATTTAGGCTTTTATTTTATTGGAAGTCAGACTTCATAAGACCCTTCTGATCTTTAGTCTGGAGGGTCAAGGCCTAGCTGCTAATATTTTGTGAGTGGGAAAAGAAGGCTGAGAGATCAGCATTTTATATGCATCAATTTCTTTGATCTCTCTGTTTGCATAAATGATACCAGCCCTAGACCATCCCTTTAGTCCGTTAGTCCAGAGACCCTCTGCTGTCAACTTGGTTAAGCTGAGAAATATGTTTTCTAGACTCTCTTTTCCTTTATTCTTCTATGTTAGAGTGGCAAAAACAAAAAACAAGCAAGCAAAAAAACAAAAAACAAACAAACAAAAAAACTTTAATAAGATTCAGAAGAAAGAAGTGAAGCATCACTCAATATGCTGTGAAGCTCTTTTCATGGTCAAAAAGGTCAGACACACATTAAGGGTTTGTCAGGTTCCCACTTGTCCTCCCTCTCCTGAACTTCATATTCAGTGTTTGCTTGCAAAGTGTTTGCCATGCTGACAACAGGGACCTCAGGCCCACAGTTAGATGCTTTCCTGAAGATCTGTAAGCATAAGAGCTACCTAAAAGCAATAGCATCGCCTAGACCTTTCCATGAACTTCCTCTCTGCAGTCCCAATTCACTGTTGGACATGTGCGGCTTCTTGGATGGAGTGGGTGGTTATTTCTCTGATTCTCCACGTCTTCTACAACTGTGTAAATCCTAGTTGCCATGACACACACCTAGTTACATAACACTCATAGTCACCCTGCTTCTCTGTCTGAACCTTGATCGATTCTCCGCTTTGATCTCTTCAGAGGATAAACCTGCCATTATCTGCTCAGAGGTGTGCTAAAATAGAAGAAGTCTTTGCAAGAAATTTGAGAAATAGTTGGTTTCCTAGGTGGAACTCGTGTGGTTAGAAAGGAGATCCCTTCTCAGCCAGGCGCAGTGGCTCGCGCCTGTAATCCCAGCACTTTGGGAGGCCGAGCTGGGTGGATCACGAGGTCAGGAGATCGAGACCAACCTGGCTAACACGGTGAAACCCCGTCTCTACTAAAAATACAAAAAATTA
>NW_012118932.1:6035555-6049098 GCF_000951035.1 Colobus angolensis palliatus
GACTTGTCTGAAAAAAAAAAAAAAAAAGGCGATCACTTCTCTAAACACACACACACACACACACACACACACACACCCCGCTCCACTTCACCAACCACTCACAGAGTTATCTAGTGCTATCGGTTCCTCAAGTCGGTTCCTGGCTCTTCCCATTGCAGTCTTAGGGTTTGGCTTTCTCCGTGCTGCTACATCAGTTATCTTTATTCTATCTATGTTCTAGCATTCAACATTTTTAGTTTATTGATTTCCCTGCTCCTATTCCCCCCATATTTGTAGATTTATGCCTTAAATATTACTTGATATTTCAGTGGGATTTCAGTTTTACTGGGATTTCACCAGGAAGTAAACTCAGAAACATAGTTAATTCACTGTATTTCCAAAATCACCCCATTTTCTTTCAAAATTTGTGGCCTGGCTACTGGCTCTCAACCCTACTACTGTTCCTTTTCTATGAATATCCTAATGGTCACATCGAAGGGCCTACTTTTTGAGTCCTTGCTGTCCTTATTTTTTCTTCAGTATTTGGCAACACTGACCTTCCTGCTCCTGTGTTTCCTCTCCTCCCCCCTTCCTTCCCTCCCTTCGGCTCTCCCTCCCTCTCTCCTTTTCTTCCTTGTACACTGTCTGTACTCTCACTAACATTTCCGGAGTATTCATTTTATGTCAGCTCTTCTGTTAGGCATCACCTTTTCTCTTCAGAGGATGCCAGAAACTGAAACCAAAAGACTGGAGAGCAGAAAAACCCTTTAAATTATATTGTGTCTTCATTGATAACATGTGAATAATTCCTCCCACTCAGCGAGGAAATTACAGGTTGTAAATTACCTCAGGCTACCAGGATTTAAAACAGACAGCAAATCAGTCTGCATGACTGCTTCCTTCTGAGGCGGCCTGGCTGTCCATTGTTTTAGGGTTCACACTCCTCTACAGAACATCTGGTTAGTAGCATGTGGGCTTTGGCTCTTTGGCTCTGCTAAACTAAACACTGAACAGGAAATCCAGTGAAGACATGGGGAAAGGGCCTTTTCCAATACACTGGAGACAAGTGTTCAGTCTGAGGGAGGAGATGGCCTTCTGTTTTTGTAAGACATCTTGAAATGGAAGTCAAATAGAGCAACCCAGTAAGTAACCACCACTTATGGTCACCGTGGAACTCTTAAGGAGAAAGAACATGGTTTTCTGCAAATAAAAATCCTGGTATGTTTTTTAAAACGTCATGTTACCTTTTTATAGAGCAAATACAGAATATTACCTTCAGATTCATTTTAATTTAAAAAAAACTTAGCTAGAGAAGCAAGGAGTATTTCTCAAAAGGGCTTAGAGAAAATGAAAAAGAATTAGTTATTGGTGCTTTAAAAGAAAAGAAAGACTGAGAAAATTCAAACAGCAGCAGCAGCCACCATTTTAACTGCAAATATCTATGCAGCAGGCTATTCAAAGTTCTCTATGTGGTAGGAGAATGAGACTAATTAGTAAGAGGCTAATCTCCTGTTTCATCTTCACTAATTAATATTTCACTTTTGATCCTCCTTGCTCTGATTTGGGTAATATCCACATGAAGAACCTGAACTTTCCAGAAATAAATAAAGAAAAACAAATAGAAACGATACCCTCTAATAGTTTGGGAAGACAATATTGCAAGGAGAAGATAGGACAATTCGCCATTTCTTCTCTGGATGTTTCAGAGCTAGAGTTGAATGTAGTGATTCCTCATTATTTCTGGATTCCATATTTGCAAAATTGTCCACTTGCTCATGTTTATTTGTAACCCCCAAATCAATATTTGTGCCACTTTCCTAGTCATTTATGGACACGTACAGAACAGCAAAAAAGTCGAATCATCCCAGATACAGCTACCTAGCTGAGAGTGAACAAGAGGATACTCTACTGTCTCGTTTCAGCTCTCACGCTGTAAACAAGTGTACTTTCTGTGGTCTATTCAGTACCACACATTTCTCACTTTTGTTCTTTTTGTTCATGTTTTAACTGGCTCCTGAGTGTAGCGCCGAAGTATTGTCTAGTGTTCCTAAGGGCGAGAGGGACGTGATGTGCTCTAAGAAGAACAAACATGTGTTAGATAAGCTTAATTCAAGCATGAGTTATACTGCCGTTAACCATGAGGTCAACATTACTGAATCAACAATATATACTAAATAAAGTGTCTTCTAACAGAAGCAAATATAAAACAAGGTTATGTGTTTATTAACAAAAATGCCATGACCAGAAGCTAACAAAAACTTAATTATATATTTTCCCTAGGAGCAATGGTTTAATATTTACTAATTCAGTGTTTGCTGCAACTTTATAGAGCAGAACTACTGTGAATAATGAGAACTGACTACATATGTACAAATAGAGGGAGGTCAGAAACTAATTTGAAGCCCATAATATCTGTACTACATCAAGTACATTTACCTGTTGTGTATGTGTTTACATTTTGTTCTAAAATTTCTGAGTTCCTTCTTGGTTCATTCAACATTTGTAATCCCCACCCTCTTCCCCCGTTCAAATAAACAAAAGTACTTTTACTTGAAAGCTATAAAATAATGCGAGATCCTAATGGGAAAATATTACTGTATTGTCACCTAAAAGCTTATGCATTTTTAGGACCACATAAAAGAGTAAACGGGAAAGGTTTACTCTTACCTTTATTTTTCTGCTTTTTAAATTTGAGATTCTTGCCCACTATTGAACTATGAAATACATGATTTAATCTTTCAAGGAGCTACAGTATAGTAAAAGACATTTTTAAATTCTCTATGTCAACAGAAAAAAAAAATCAGAAAATACCCCTTAAAATAGATGACAGTTTAGTTTCAGGATAAATAGGAATTAAGCAAATAAAAAAGAAAAAGAAAAGGAGGGGAATTCTAAGAAAAAGGAAGGGTACATTTGGGTTGAAGGTAGTTGGCATGACCCTGATACAGGTACAAGAGAGGGCATGACAGAGGGCACAGTGGAGACGCAGGCAGAGCTCACTGTATTTGGGGACTTAATGATTAAACGAGAAGCTTGACCTTCCTATAGTAAGCACATAAAGTGGGGCCATTGCACATTCTTATTTACTTCTTTGCTCATTTATTTACTTATTTTAGAATGACCTCTCTAGCCACATTGTGAAAGATGGATGAAGCAAATTGAATTAAAAAAGCAGTGATGTCATGAAGAACACTCAGGAAGCTATTTTGATATTTTTATTGTAAAATGATGAACATCTTTACCGAAGCAGTAGTAATGTAAAGGAAGGGGTGTGTACAAATTACAAGGGCATGTCGGCCTTAGGATTTAAAATGCGAATCACTAATTGAATATGGGAGACAACTAGAATCTAGAACGGCTCACCAATTTTTACTGGTTTTACGTTAGTTCTCTCTCCTTCAGATTTTGTAAGTTCCATGAACAAACACTTTTTAAGAAAATATTAGATGCGAAGTACTGACTAGAAACTGGGACTGTGACAGCGACGTCGAGGTGATCCCTGACGTTCAGACGACAGCAGAGGGAGGAACGCTGAGCCAGTAAGTGATGTATACTAAGTTATCACACAAGTGAAGTGAGGGTCTTCATCTGTCAGGGGTATAATTTAGATGATTGCCATGGTATGTTGTAAAAAAAAGGTAACGCTGTAGAATTCCAGAACTCCTTGCAACCCGACGAAGACTTACCCAGTTATTGGCAGATCCCAGTTTGGTGGTTACTGTGGCCTTGAAAATGTGTTAAGCTATAAAACAATGCGAGATCCTAATGGGAAACTATTACTGAACCGTCACCTGAAAGCGTACCCATTTTTCAGACTACAGAATGTGTGAAAGAACTTCTTGTTTTCAAATTGAGGTAGCTAGAGCTCAGTTCCTTCGTTATGAGTTATCCTACATCAGCTCAGATGGGAAGCTCAAAGTTGTTTTAGGTCAAGTTCCATGGAAACAGAATCTAAGCTGAGATTTCTATACAGGAGGCTCATAGGAGGGTGTATTCAGGAACAACAACTCTAAGGCAGTGGGACAAGCAGGACTGATTGGTCACAGGGAAAATTTAAGTTGCAATGTAATTAAAATGGAGGTCTCTTCCCACTCTCAGTGTGTGGGTGTAATCTCTGGAGTGAGGGCGGCTCTTTAGTCTCAAACTTTGCCAAAGAGTCTGGCCTTTGTTTTATGGCATCCTGAGTTATTCAAAGCCCTTAAATAGGGCTTGTAAATGTAATTGAGGCAGCACCCTTAGTTAGGTGGGGACTGTCTGGAAGGGGACACATCGGGAAGCCACCAGCAATCAACTCTCTCAACAGCTGTAGTATTGTATGCCTGGATTCTGAAGCAAACATCTGGATAGGACAACAAAGAATCTACTGCAAAAGGCAAAGCCAGTTCGGCCTAATAACAAAATATCCAGTAGCACTCTCATTTCAATTTACCTTTCCTTGAATCCTGGACATAAATTCACCCTGTGTCCACTGCACCTTTGTAATTGTTTCTTTTGTTTTTTTTTGAGATGGAGTCTCGCTCTGTCGCCTGGGCTGGAGTGCAGTGGCCGGATCTCAGCTCACTGCAATCTCCGCCTCCCAGGCCCACGCCATTCTTCTGCCTCAGCCTCCCGAGCAGCTGGGACTACAGGTGCCTGCCACCACGCCCGGCTAGTTTTTTGTATATTTAGTAGAGACGGGGTTTCACCGTGTTAGCCAGGATGGTCTCGATCTCCTGACCTCGTGATCCACCCGTCTCAGCCTCCCAAAGTGCTAGGATTACAGGCTTGAGCCACTGCGCCCGGCCTTGTAATTGTTTCTTTCTTCTAGGTGTGGAGATATGTCTGTTCACTTATTAATTTGTCCTCAATCAAATGTTTCTTCTTTTCTATGCTCCTTTGCCTCTATTCTAGCAACATTTTGTTTCTCTTCATTTTTTGCCCAAAACCGACTTCTCTCTTATTAGCAGGAACACATCTTTAATCCACCTCTCTTTTAAAAGGCTGACAATGACTTTACCTAAAAGCTAATGTTTCATTCAATTATTAAAATACAGAGGTGCTCCCCTGGGCACCCCTGAAGTTATACAAGCCTTCCCTGAATTTCAGTAACTCCAGAGCAGTAGGAACTACATCTTGCTTAATTTTTGTCTGTTATATCTCTATTGTCTAGTAGAGTAACGGGCACAAAGTTAATTGGGATAAAGATCAATTAACTGTTTCCCTCTCATCTTTTGATAATGGAAATCAAGCATTTTAGGTGAGTATGTGAGCACCCTGCTGCCAACATTTTTACTGTTGTTGTTGCATAATTGTACCATGTGTGCCCATGTGACTGAATCTGTATCAGTACTAGGTGAGTGTAAGTAACTGTCTGTACAACCTCATGGGCATTCTAGACTCCTTATTTTCTTCTCGCTGCTAGCTGAATAATGGTAAAGACTTAGCGTATAGTAAACACCCTCTCAACCAGTCCTGTATTGCTCACTTCTAAACTATAATATTAGAGACAAAAGTGTTTTTCTTCTTATCATTATTTTTTAAAAAACACTGTATTTTTTTTTTTTCGGGGGCGGGGGAACATTTTTCTTGGATCTCAAATTTTTAACCATTTCCTTAAAATAAAACATGATTGGCTGGGTGCAGTGGCTCATGCCTGTAATCCCAGCACTTTGGGAGGTCGAGGCGGGTGGATCATGAGATCAGAAGATCGACACCATCCAGGCTAACACGATGAAATCCCATCTCTACTAAAAATACAAAAAATCAGCTGGGCATGGTGGCGGGCGCCTGTAGTCCCAGGTACTCGGGAGGCTGAGGCAGGAGAATGGTATAAACCCAGGAGGCCGAGGTTGCAGGGAGCCGAGATCGCGCCACTGCACTCCAGCCTGGGCAACAGAACGAGACTCCATCTCAAAGAAAAACAGACAAACAAACAAACAAAAACGACAACAACAATTCCTGGAAGTAGGATGCGATTATGCAAACAGTGATTATGTGTAACATGGATAAAGCTGCAAATGGAAAATTCACAAATATTGTGAGTCAGGAAACTGGAGAAAGTAATTATGCTATGGCAAAATGTTTGGTAAAACTGTTGTTGACGTAGCGTGGAAGGCAGATCATGTCCTCCTGAGACTGTAGCTCTGAGGAAATTAGTTGACAAAATTCACAATGATTCTGTACACTGGCTGCTCCTCATATGTTTAGCAAGTGGCTACAGAAAGGAAACTGGCACAAAACCTGTCTAGGTTTGACGTGGTTATGGATTTCAGAAGAGTGCTGGTGAAGAAGGCTTATTTGTCTCTAGGAAGTTAAAGAGATGGAGTATCTAGACATTTTGAACCTTTCAAAGTTAAAAAATCTAATGATGTCTGTGTTTCAAACAGCAAGAGATAAGATTATTGCTTAAAGTTACCCAGATGTAAAGGTCAGATCAAGGACATCCATTGTCTTTCTATTATTTTAATTGGCTTCATGAGGAGAAATATTACAGTTTTAATGATTTTTACCTGTTGAGATGTTTAGATGTGCCCCCTTTTACTTGTACTGACTGGAAGCAAAGAGATTAGATGTCTACTAAATCTCTGGGGGAATTGTATTGACCACGAAACCAAAAGCCTCCTCTAAAAAAAGTTTGTGATATCCCTGAACAATACTTGAGTCTTCAAACCTTCACTGGCAGAACGTGGGCTATGAAAACTGCCCAGTCCCAAAGAGGGAACATTCTCCAACTCATCTTACATGAGATTTGTTCATATATGATAAAGAAGGGTATCACGAGGGGACAGAGCAGAGGACATGGTGAGCAATGAATAAAAGAGTTATGGCCAGAAAGCAGAAACCATGAGGAGCAGGATAGGTGAACCAAGGAACCTACCTCAGAGCCAAGGTAGGAAGTCATTGTGATTTCTTTTTATCAGGTTTTCATAACTGCTATGAAACATTGACTACTTTGTGTATCCCATTCTTACTTTTTTCTGAATGCTTACTTTGTTATAGTTATTTTGTTTCTAGTCTATCGATATGTATTAGAAGATAGAGGAGAAGATATCTTACCATGTAGGCAATAGATTGCTTGGTTTTGAAGAGCCAAATTCAGATATGATAAAGAAGATTGCACATCACAAAATCCTGGATTGGGGGCGGGATGCAGTAACTGCATGGATGCTTACATGGCCAGAGTGGTCAACTGAGGGTTAGCAGTTAGAACTGCTCCTAGTTTATAGTTTCCCATGCTTTCTTTTAGAAACAGATACTTTGATATTTAGCTAGACTCATTATCATCCAACAACACAACTCTCTCCTTGTTGCTTCTATAGCTAGTTGTCACCATGTGACCAATTTTGGCCAGTGGTATAGGAGAAGAATTGATGCATGAAATTATTTGCTGGACTTTCTCTCCTTCATTGGCTATGGAATGGCAACAAATGTAACTACTGTGAAGTCTTATGTTTTACGTGGCAGAACTTCCCTGCCAGCTCTGGACCACTGAACCATGACATGGATGTCTCTGGATGTTGGGTTAAGGATAGACTCTAAATTGCCAAGGATGGAAATGAGGCAATTAGGAGACTATTCCAGGAACTTGAGTAAGAGTTTGAGACAATGGGTTGGGCAAGAGTGGTAACATAATGGGATTCTGAATACATTTTAACTTTAGGGTCAACAGGATTTCCTGACATATTGGAAAAGGAGTTTCAGAAATATAATGTTAGGGGTGTTTTCCATGATTTTAGTATGAGGAACTGGAAGGAAAGAATTCCCATCATATAAGGTGTGGAATACTGCAGGTAGATGTCTAGTGGAATGGAAGATCAGGAGCTCATGTTTGGCCATGGAAAGTTGGAAATGTTTATTCACTCTATCAGCTGAGATTTTGAAAAGACAGTTGATAATGTGCATCTGAAGTAGAGAGAGTAATTTGGAATGAGCATATACATTTAAGAATTTTCAGCAGCTATTTAAAAATTATTTCCCCAGCTTTATTATAAAAGGTTTCAATTGGAAAATATTTCCAGTATAAAAAAGTTATTAGAAACATTAGGATAGTTCATTCCTAAGTGCTTCAAACAGGGTATTCTACCACATTAATTATAATATCAGTGTCACATCAAAGAAAAGTATTTTCTCAATAGTATTTAATACCATAAATAATATTTATGATGTTATCCAATAAAACTTTAGTAAGACCATCTTTTCTTCTCCAATTATCTCAAATTTATTATCATAAAATAATAACATTTTATTACCTTTTCTTTCTTCAAATCACAATATAGTCAAGGTTCAAATATTGCACTTGGTTATTATGTATCTTATAATCAGAAAGCGTTCCTTCACATTTTTTTCCCATGAAATTAACTCTTCTAAATGACCAGATTAGTATTTTTGTTGAGTATTTCGCATTTCAGATATGTCTAATTGTTTCTGCATCATGTAATAATATTTTTGTAGTACCTTTATTTTTAGTAAATTCACAATTAGATTTAATGCCTTAAATATGTTTGGTTAAACACATTTGTTGTGACTACTAGTGGTGCTAAATTTGGTCACACCTCTAAGGGGATTATGTGAACCTATATTTCCGTTGTAAAGATACACATACACATTTGGACCCCCGCCCCTGGTTTATAAATGTGTATGCGTTGTGTAGAAAGAGGGATGATTCTTTACATTGTGCGTTTTGGATTCTTTCTCCAGCAACTTTTTGTTCCTAATAGTTGTGGCAATTGATGATCCTTGCCTGGATCGATTACTTTACGATTGCAAAATTGTGATTTTTTTCCAATTGTAACATTATGTATAGTATGTACGCTACGGTTTGGATCTGTGTCCCCATGAAATCTCATGTTGAATTGTAATCCCCAGTGTTGGAGGTGGGGCTTGGTGGGAGGTGATCGGATGATGCGGGTAGATTTCTCATGAATCGTTTAGTGCCCTTACTGCTTGACACTGTTCTCATGATAGTGAGTGAGTTTTCATGCGATGGGGTTGTTTAAAAGTATGCACCACCTGCCCCTTCACGCTCTCTTGCTCCTTCTCTGGCCATGTGAAGTGTGCTCCCCTTTTGTCTTCCACCATAATTGGAAGCTTCCTGAGGCCCTCCCCAGAAGCTATGCTTCTTGTACAACCTGCAGAACCATAAGCCAATTAAATCTCTTTTCTTCGTAAGTTATTCAGTCTCAGGTATTTTTTTTAGAGCAGTGCAAGAATAGACTAATACAATATATTTACTGGTATTCTCCTATAAAGCGATTTTATTCATCAAACAAAAAACTCATTTCTGTATATAAAGACCAGGTAGATAATTTTACTTTAATTATCAACTTTTCAGAGTAAATCCTTGGTGAAATAGTCTACTTGATGATGGTAAATTAGTTTTTTTCTTCTCATTTTTTAATATCTCTATTCATTCTTGGATTTTTGTTTACTCAATATTTTACAATCAGTTAGAGTCTGTAATTTTTTTTTTTTTTTTTGAGACCGAGTTACCCTCTGTCACCCAGGCTGGAGTGCACTGGCGTGATCTTGGCTCACTGTAACCTCTGCTTCCTGGGTTCAAGCAATTCTCCGGCCTCATCCTCCTGAGTAGCTTGGATTACAGATGTATGCCACCACATCTGGCCAATTTTTGTGTTTTTAGTAGAGACAGGGTTTCACCATGTGGGCCAGGCTAGTCCCAAACTCCTGACCTCAGGTGGTCTGCCTGCTTCAGCTTCCCAAAATGCTGTGATTACAGACCTGAGCCACTGTGCTTGGCTGAGTCCATCAGTTTTTGATATTCCACTCTCAAAATGTTCACAAAAGAAACCCATTCAAGCTGGCATCTCTGTCCCTTGATACATTCCAATTAGTCTTGGATATTCCTTTTCTTTCCGGCAAAATAAGATGTCCCAGTATTACCTGAATATTGCCAGAGCAGACATAAGGTCTTCGATAATTTTTGATTCCTTTGCACAGAGAATGGTGTTTAGAAACCAAAGCCTGTCTACAGATGTGCTTGTTGCTGTTGATGCCTTTGTTTCCAGATTCCTCTGGTGGATAAAACAAAATATATTTTAAAACATAGTAAGTTCCAAATAGATATTTCCAATTTCAATTATTTGGTGTTACAGGGCTTTTCATAACTGATAGAAGCCTGTTACTGAGTTTTCATAAAGCTATTCAAAACCTACATTGCCTTTGGAAGACAGAGATTTCCACCAAGTGACACATATCCCTTAACTCTTCCATGCCTAATTCTCCATTGCTCTCTTATATGGGGGAGGTTAGTGAAAGGAAGAGGGAGAGAGTCTAAAATATAAAATGATATATAAAAATAATATATTGAGATGTTGCTAGCTCAACGATACTTTTTTCAGAAAGTGTTTCTACAAGAAAAATGGGATAGAAGCAGATGGAAAAATAAGGCCAATAATTATATTTTTTGGCTGCTGTAATTTTGGAAATTAACATAATAAACCTGATATAAATACACATGGTATAGATGAATATTCTTCTAAAAGCTTTCAAGTGTCTGTATGTACTAATCACAATCTGGTTTCCTTCCTTTGCAATTCCAACAAAAATTTCTTTCAGCCAATAGAATGTCACTATACATCTTCAAATTTCTGTATCTAATAGACCCTTTTAAGTCCTTATCTTACTTGATGGCTTTGTGGTATGCAACCCAAAGTTACGCTGCTATGCTTTTTTGTTTTCTGTGACACGGCCCTTTTGCTCTAGACTTCTTTCTACTCTTTAGGCTGCTTTCTTTCTTACTTTCCTGTATGTTCCCCTATCTTTCTGCCATTTCTTTAAAACCATGGTAACCCAACATTCATCCATTGGCCTTTTATCCTCAATATATGAGTCCTTATTTTACCAATGCACTTTTATTTCTTACTTACTATTCCCTGGACCTGGTATAAAAGTTTTATTGCTTGCTTTCCTAATGAAAACAAGTTAAAAAACAAAAGCAAAACTCTCTTGCAATTCAAAAATCTTCTTTTAGTCTGTGGACCAAATTTGCTTTGTAGTGGATATGGGTGGTTATAACAGAGGCAAGTGAAAATATTTAACATCTTTAATATAAATGAAAGGCTCTTTTGGTCTTCAATAGAACCAAAGTTTATAATAATTTCAATTAAGACTTAGACACTTTAAATGTGGTGAAATCATCTTTGCTGGACTTATTTTGTGGACAAAGATATTTGGATTCATATCTGATTTTCCAAATAAAATTAGAACCTGAAAGCTGATTTTTAAGTTATCCTTTTGGAACAATTGTCCTTTAAATGCATTTGGAATAAATGCAGATAGGCGACAGAGACAGAAGTGGCACTTGGAATGAATTCCCATACATTACATGAATAATGGTAATTGTGGCTCTGTATTTTCACGATGAGATAAATTTAATCGAAAAATGGGCTGCCATGGAAATGACTTTCAAACGCACCTCTCATTTATTCAAGGTTAAAACTGTGATTTGATTGCAACTACAATTTATTATTTCTTCTCTGATACAATTTTATTTATTCTTTATGATCCACACTAAAAATTACATAGTTTGACAGTATTATAAAATGTGATAGGCTTTTTGGTACTTTATCTAATTAAGTAAAATAAAAACAATTTACTAAGCACCAAGAATAACTTAGGCTGATTTTAATGAGCTTTAGGTAATTATGAAATATGACTTAAGAAATATTCCAGCTGATCGAGGTTCAAAAGCTGAGAATATAAAGGGACTTGCTTAAATTTATATATCCTAATATTTCTAGTATTCAGTTAATAGATTTATTTCATTGATTTGTGTTAGTATTCAATTTATTCTCTTGCCATATATTCAACAGAGAACGTTATTAAATCAATGCAAAGTATTTGCCAAGACGAACAAAACCATTCTTTATTCTCTCAGATGCATTATTCTAATCCAGTGGAGGTTTGTTTAGCCCAAAAAAGAGAAAAATAATGCCATATCCAGAGAAGCAAAATAAGAGACTAAAGAGTCAATATTTATATCAAAATTTCAAAGATTAGAATTTAAAATTGATAATGACTGGAAAGTCACAGAAAAAAAGTTTACTTTAGTGATTTTAATATATGTGAAAATACCCACATACACACTCCTATCTAGAATATACTTATGTATTATACATGAGCTCATTTGTTTAACAGCATTTGCTAAATGTCCTAAATATCTATACTATCTCATTTTGAAGTTGGCTTTGAGTTTATAGAATTTCTAAATCTGTAAAGATTTCTAAAACATGGAGCTATTGTGGAAATGTTTTCTTCAGTACTATATAAAATAAAACCAATGCTAGTCAAATATGTATTTTTTTATTTTATTTATTTTTAATTTTTGTGTGTACGTTGTAGGTATATACTTAGGGAGCATATGAGATATTTTGATATAGTCACATGCGTAATAGTCATATAGTGTAAACGGGATATCCACCACCTTTATTCTTTCTTTGTGTTACAAACAATCCAACTATACTCTTAGTTATTTTTAAATGTTTAATTAATTATTGTTGATTGTAGTAACTCTGTTGTGCTACCAAATACTAGATTTTAATCATTCTATCTAATTGTATTTTTGTATTGATTAAGTATCCCCATTCCCCACCCCACTCACTACCCTTCTCAGACTCTGTTAACCATCCTTCTACTCTCTATCTCCATAAGTTCAATTGTTTCCATGTTTAGCTCCCACAACTAAGTGAGAACAAGTGAAATTTGTCTCTCTGTGCCTGACTTATTTCACTTAACATAACGACCTCAAGTTCCAACCATCTTGTTGCAAATGACAGGATCTCCATTTTTTTTTTTTTTACAGCTGAATAGTACTTCATTGTGTATTTGTATCCCATTTTCTTTATCAGTTCATCTGTTAATGAACACTCAGCTTGCTTTTAAATATTGGTTGTTGTGAATAGTGCTGCAATAAACATGGGAGTTCAGATTTCTCTTTGATATACTGATTTGCTTTCTTCTGGGTAAATACTTAGCAATGGGATTGCTGGATCATATAGTAATTGTATTTTTAGATTTTGAGAAACCTCCAAACTCTTATCCATAGTGGCTGTACGAATTTACATTCCTGCTAACAGTGTTCGAAGGTTCCCTTTTCTGCACATCCTCACCAGCATTTATGATTGGCTGTCTTTGGATAAAAACCATTTGAACTGGGTGAGATAATATCTCATTGTAGTTTCAACTTGTATTTCTCTGATGATCAATTTCTTTCTTACTATTCCCTGGACCTGGTATAAAAGTTTTATTGCACATTTTCATATATCTGTTTGCCATTTGTATATCTTTTGAGAAATGTCTATTCATATCTTTTGGCCATTGTTTGAATTATTAGTTTTTTTTTCTATTAGAGTTGTTTGAGCTTCTTATATATTTTGTTTGTTAATAGCCTGGCAGATGGGTAGTTTGTAAATATATTCTCAAATTCTGTAGGTTGTCTCTTCACTTTGTTGATTGTATCCTGTGCAGTGCAGAAACTTTTTAAATTGATGTGATCTCATTGCTCCACTCTTGCTTTGGTCACCTGTGCTTGTGAGGTATTACTCAAGAAATCTTTATCCAGTCCAAT